>NC_143026.1:15470000-15675000 GCF_057628025.1 Oncorhynchus mykiss | reverse complement strand
ATGGAGAAGTAGCACAGGCCTTTGTGCTGATGGAGAAGTAGCACAGGCCTTTGTGCTGATGGAGAAGTAGCACAGGCCTTTGTGCTGATGGAGAAGTAGCACAGGCCTTTGTGCTGATGGAGAAGTAGCACAGGCTTTGTGCTGATGGAGGTTCCAAACAAAACTAACTTACCTACCAGCCTTTACCACGAGCAGGTCCTCCCCCTACCAGCCTTTACCACGAGCAGGTCCTCCCCCTACCAGCCTTTACCACGAGCAGGGCCTCCCCCTACCAGCCTTTACCACGAGCAGGTCCTCCCCCTACCAGCCTTTACCACGAGTAGGTCCTCCCCCTACCAGCCTTTACCACGAGCAGGTCCTCCCCCTACCAGCCTTTACCACGAGCAGGTCCTCCCCCTACCAGCCTTTACCACGAGCAGGTCCTCCCCCTACCAGCTCTCACAGTCTCACGTCAGAATTAGATGTTCATCCATGTTTCTCAAACGTCAAATGTCAAAGTTGTTGCGAACACCAAATTTCAAAATGTTCAAGGTTAAGTTTAGTCATTAACTTAACATTTTTAAAGGTTGGGGTTAAGTTTAGGCATTAACTCGGAATGGTAAAGGTTAAGGTTTGGGATAGGCTTAAAACAAACAACAGCAAAAAACGACTTTATATTGCTGGATTCAAACTGGCAACCTTTGAAATCAGAGGCAGATGCTTACGCCTATCCGCCATCCCCCCCACAATGCCCTAGCAAAACCGAAACCTATTTGAAGGTAACAGCGCTCAATGTTGCCCCTAGTGGTCGGTTTCCACGTCATCTACCGACATGCTCAGACATGGATGGACGTAGAATACTGACTTGTATTATGGGAGACCTGGAGGGACTTACAGCCTCAACATATGTCATACTCTACAGTATCTTTCTCTCTTTTTCTTTCTCTAAACACAATACATTACATTTTAGATACAGTATAAGCTTGTTAAACATAACCTTTCTGTATGCTGTTGTATGCAGTGTACACTTTATCTATGCACAAATGGATACACACACACATAGACTCACACAACCCCCCCCCAATACTGTAGAAATACACATACAGATGGTGATACCAAATACAAATATGCCTTTGTTGGATCCCCCGTCTATTTAGCATTAATAAACCATGGTATGTTGGGGAGACATTCATTTCAGACAAAACTAATCTCCAAACACACACTTTGTCGTTAATAATACAGGTTGGAATCTATCTATCCCCGTCGCCTTCTCTCATTCCGTCTGTGTCTGCACCCCTCTTTATCCCCCTCTCTTCCTCTTGTCCTGTCTGTTTCTGTCCCCTTCTTCCTCTCTCCTCTCACTCCCCCTCTATTCCTCTTGTCCTGTCTGTTTCTGTCCCCTTCTTCCTCTCTATCCCCCTCTCTTCCTCTTGTCCTGTCTGTTTCTGTCCCCTTCTTCCTCTCTCCTCTCTCCCCCTCTCTTCCTCTTGTCCTGTCTGTTTCTGTCCCCTTATTCCTCTCTATCCCCCTCTCTTCCTCTTGTCCTGTCTGTTTCTGTCCGCTTCTTCCTCTCTCCTCTCTATCCCCCTCTCTTCCTCTTGTCCTGTCTGTTTCTGTCCCCTTCATCCTCTCTATCCCCCTCTCTTCCTCCTGTCCTGTCTGTTTCTGTCCCCTTCCTCTCTCCTCTCTATCCCCCTCTCTTCCTCTTGTCCTGTCTGTTTCTATCCCCTTCTTCCTCTCTCCTCTCTATCCCCCTCTCTTCCTCTTGTCCTGTCTGTTTCTGTCCCCTTCTTCCTCTCTCCTCTCTATCCCCCTCTCTACCTCTTGTCCTGTCTGTTTCTGTCCCATTCTTCCTCTCTCCTCTCTACCCCCCTCTCTTCCTCTTGTCCTGTCTGTTTCTGTCCCCTTCTTCCTCTCTCCTCTCTATCTCCCTCTCTTCCTCTTGTCCTGTCTGTTTCTGTCCCCTTCTTCCTCTCTCCTCTCTATCCCCCTCTTCCTCTTGTCCTGTCTGTTTCTGTCCCCTTCTTCCTCTCTCCTCTCTATCCCCCTCTCTTCCTCTTGTCCTGTCTGTTTCTGTCCCCTTCTTCCTCTCTCCTCTCTATCCCCCTCTCTACCTCTTGTCCTGTCTGTTTCTGTCCCATTCTTCCTCTCTCCTCTCTACCCCCCTCTCTTCCTCTTGTCCTGTCTGTTTCTGTCCCCTTCTTCCTCTCTCCTCTCTATCTCCCTCTCTTCCTCTTGTCCTGTCTGTTTCTGTCCCCTTCTTCCTCTCTCCTCTCTATCCCCCTCTTCCTCTTGTCCTGTCTGTTTCTGTCCCCTTCTTCCTCTCTCCTCTCTATCCCCCTCTCTTCCTCTTGTCCTGTCTGTTTCTATCCCCTTCTTCCTCTCTCCTCTCTATCCCCCTCTCTTCCTCTTGTCCTGTCTGTTTCTGTCCCCTTCTTCCTCTCTATCTCCCTCTCCTGCAGTGAGATTGGGTTATGTAGGGGCTACTCCATTACCCGTTCTAGTAATTCTATGTCTTTGGCCTGCTCCTTCAGGGGTGGTGAGGGGCACTGGGGATGTAATGTTGATCACTACTTAGTTATTAATTGAATTTTAAAGTGACCTTGCGCTGCTATTGATCTGCATTCATAAAAATATGACAAACACACACACACCCTCCACAGACTCAAGGTTACCGCATTAGCCAAGTAGCTAAGCGCAGTATCAGAATGCTTGGGTCTGTGGCAATGCTGTTGGGGTTTGGTGACGGCTGAAGTTTCAGAGTTTTGCTGAGCAGAGCAGTTAGGTAAGGGAGGGGAGAGGAGAGGAGAGGAGGAGAGAGGAAAGAGGGGGAGAGGAGGAGAGGAGAAAACAAAGAGCAGAAAGGTGTAAACATAGAGGGGGAGTGGAATGGTATTAATGAAGGCTGGGAAAGGGGGATAAAGAGATGGAAAAGAGTGTGTATGTGTATGCATGTGTGTGTGTGTGTGTGTGCGTGCCTGCATGTGTGTGTGTCTGTGTGTAGGCAAAAGTGCCTGATAGTTCTCTGACCTATTTTACTGAAGACGGAATGTATCTGGCCTGAAGACACACACTGAGACGCTCCCTCTGCTGTTTCACACTAGCACTGCAGCACAAACTGTCTCCCTTGTCAAACTCAACTCCTGGGCTCTGACTGAAAACGTTATGTAACGTTATGCTTCCACTGCTTCCATCACGTGGACTGGGAGATGTTTCGTATTGCGTCAGATAACAACATTGACGAATACGCTGATTCGGTGTGCGAGTTCATTAGAACGTGCGTTGAAGATGTCGTTCCCATAGCAACGATTAAAACATTCCCTAACCAGAAACCGTGGATTGATGGCAGCATTCGTGTGAAACTGAAAGCGCGAACCACTGCTTTTAATCAGGGCAAGGTGTCTGGTAACATGACCGAATACAAACAGTGCAGCTATTCCCTCCGCAAGGCTATCAAACAAGCTAAGCGCCAGTACAGAGACAAAGTAGAATCTCAATTCAACGGCTCAGACACAAGAGGCATGTGGCAGGGTCTACAGTCAATCACGGACTACAGGAAGAAACAGCCCAGTCACGGACCAGGATGTCTTGCTCCCAGGCAGACTAAATAACTTTTTTGCCCGCTTTGAGGACAATACAGTGCCACTGACACGGCCTGCAACGAAAACATGCGGTCTCTCCTTCACTGCAGCCGAGGTGAGTAAGACATTTAAACGTGTTAACCCTCGCAAGGCTGCAGGCCCAGATGGCATCCCCAGCCGCGCCCTCAGAGCATGCGCAGACCAGCTGGCCGGTGTGTTTACGGACATATTCAATCAATCCCTATACCAGTCTGCTGTTCCCACATGCTTCAAGAGGGCCACCATTGTTCCTGTTCCCAAGAAAGCTAAGGTAACTGAGCTAAATGACTACCGCCCCGTAGCACTCACATCCGTCATCATGAAGTGCTTTGAGAGACTAGTCAAGGACCATATCACCTCCACCCTATCTGACACCCTAGACCCACTCCAATTTGCTTACCGCCCAAATAGGTCCACAGACGATGCAATCTCAACCACACTGCACACTGCCCTAATCCATCTGGACAAGAGGAATACCTATGTGAGAATGCTGTTCATCGACTACAGCTCGGCATTCAACACCATAGTACCCTCCAAGCTCGTCATCAAGCTCGAGACCCTGGGTCTCGACCCCGCCCTGTGCAACTGGGTACTGGACTTCCTGACGGGCCGCCCCCAGGTGGTGAGGGTAGGCAACAACATCTCCTCCCCGCTGATCCTCAACACTGGGGCCCCACAAGGTTGCGTTCTGAGCCCTCTCCTGTACTCCCTGTTCACCCACGACTGCGTGGCCACGCACGCCTCCAACTCAATCATCAAGTTTGCGGACGACACAACAGTGGTAGGCTTGATTACCAACAACGATGAGACGGCCTACAGGGAGGAGGTGAGGGCCCTCGGAGTGTGGTGTCAGGAAAACAACCTCACACTCAACGTCAACAAAACTAAGGAGATGATTGTGGACTTCAGGAAACAGCAGAGGGAACACCCCCCTATCCACATCGATGGAACAGTAGTGGAGAGGGTAGCAAGTTTTAAGTTCCTCGGCATACACATCACAGACAAACTGAATTGGTCCACTCACACAGACAGCATCGTGGAGAAGGCGCAGCAGCGCCTCTTCAACCTCAGGAGGCTGAAGAAATTCGGCTTGTCACCAAAAGCACTCACAAACTTCTACAGATGCACAATCGAGAGCATCCTGGCGGGCTGTATCACCGCCTGGTATGGCAACTGCACCGCCCTCAACCGTAAGGCTCTCCAGAGGGTAGTGAGGTCTGCACAACGCATCACCGGGGGCAAACTACCTGCCCTCCAGGACACCTACACCACCCGATGTCACAGGAAGGCCATAAAGATCATCAAGGACATCAACCACCCGAGCCACTGCCTGTTCACCCCGCTATCATCCAGAAGGCGAGGTCAGTACAGGTGCATCAAAGCTGGGACCGAGAGACTGAAAAACAGCTTCTATCTCAAGGCCATCAGACTGTTAAACAGCCACCACTAACACTGAGTGGCTGCTGCCAACACACTGACACTGACTCAACTCCAGCCACTTTAATAATGGGAATTGATGGGAAATGATGTAAATATATCACTAGCCACTTTAAACAATGCTACCTTATATAAATGTTACTTACCCTACATTATTCATCTCATATGCATACGTATATACTGTACTCTATATCATCGACGGTATCCTTATGTAATACATGTATCACTAGCCACTTTATACTATACTATGCCACTTTGTTTACATACTCATCTCATTTGTACATACTGTACCCGATACCATCTACTGTATCTTGCCTATGCTGCTCTGTACCATCACTCATTCATATATCCTTATGTACATATTCTTTATCCCCTTACACTGTGTACAAGACAGTAGTTTTGGAATTGTTAGTTAGATTACTTGTTATTACTGCATTGTCGGAACTAGAAGCACAAGCATTTCGCTACACTCGCATTAACATCTGCTAACCATGTGTATGTGACAAATAAAATTTGATTTGATTTGATTTGATTTGATTTATTAGATCACTCCAATATGGTATCCTTCAGGACGGATACATTCTGAGTAAGGTTTTCAGATTGGTCCCGTGTAACGGGTAGTGCTTAGATTGTGGCTGACCCTGGCACTACTTCCACCTCTTCCTTTTCTTGGCTCATTCCAGATAGGATTCGCTTGGTAAGAGCGAACAAGAGAAGTGTACAAGAGAAGAAGTATACCCACAGATATTCAATAGCTTATAGCAGCTAGCTAGCTAGCCTTTCCATCAGAAGAGTCTATCAGAAGTAAACCTGCAGCTATTCAATAGCTTGTAGCAGCTAGCTAGCCTCTCCATCAGGGTGCTCTACTGTCCCCCCACTCGGTTTGGCTTGTGCCATTTTGTTTGGGGTTTGTCCTTGTTTTAATTACTTGTTACAGTCTACCAACCTGGGTGGTATTGGTTTGGTGGCGCTGAGGGTGTGTCCTAGTTGTCTGTGTAACTTGTCTGTCTGCCGGAACCCTCCCAGTTTAGCCTTCGGGCTCTGGCACCATGCCTAGATCGGGAAACTGTGTATGCTTCCCTGTGTTTTTGCCAGTCTTTTTGCAGTTCTCCCCTAGGAGTAAGCAAGGTGTTGCGAGGCGCACCACGTTTCATCTCTCACAGGGCACAGTCATCTTGCCTAGACTCTTGTGTTCCGCGCTGGATGAGCTATGCAGGACTAAGCACAGTTATTAACACTTCCCCTTAAGTCCTGCCAACCTGAACCCCCACCTATATAGCGGAGATAAGCTATGTGAGGTAGAATGCCCTGTCCCTTCACCATCAGGCAGTTCACACTCCACGTCTCCTTACTAATATACAGTATTGTGCAGTGTACACTATAGACACAGCAATATTACACTTTTGGCTTAATTTTCCACTATTGGGTTGAGTTTATGCTAGCCCCGCCATAGTGAAATTACACAGCTGATCTCCTATCCCTATCCCAGTTGCTGGGTTGCTGGGTTGCAATACTTTCTATTACACTATCTGACAGTGCAGACAGTAACTATCATAGTTTCCCATGGAAACACATCTCAGCTCTATTACACTGGGTTTACTGTAGTTCTGTTGCACTACTTTACAGTGCAGACAGTAACTATCCCTTCATTGGAAAATGACAGCACTATTACACTACAGCTTTTTTCACACAGTGTGTAGCTGGGTTTACTATAGTGTTTATGTTGCACTACTTTACAGTACAGGCAGGCACAATCCTAGCTAGTTTCCCTTGGAATCTCACAACTCAGCTTTCAGGTTATAGCTGAGTTAACTATAGTTCTGTTACAATACTTTACAATACAGACAGTAACTATCCTAGTTTCCCTTAATTCCCACAGCAGCTAGATTAAACTGCTGCTCTCACTCAGTGTGTATCTGGGGTTAACATATGTTTCTGTTACACGGCATGGCATAAACTACCCTTCTCTTTTTCCCACAGAGAGAAACGACCATTTCCAGTATGGTGTTTCGCCTTGAGAAATGCAAGGTGTCCCTGCCCACAGGCAGTGGACCAAGTCTCAGAAGGGTGGCACTAGGCAGTCACCTTGAGGTGCTTGCCACCGAGATTGGCAGTTTTTCACAGGGCCAAAGGTCAAACTGAAAGAGGTAAGTGGTATCCCCATAGGTACTGAATACAGTGATGGAAATTCTACAAATTCGATGCCAGCCACGGTTATAGTTCAGGCTCGTCTAATGTCTCAGGGTCTTCTTGTGTTGAAGCTCTGGTTGACTGAATGTTTCTGAATGAGATCAGATGAAAGGTGTGTCAACCCATTCTGGCCAAGGGTTCTGTATGACAACCACATGAACTGGTCATTACCGTTGTCCACATACACCACTCTCGCTGTTGCGGGTGAACTAGGAGCTTCCTTCCCCCAGTTTGTTGTGCCTGGCTGGTGCAATGGGCACTTAGTTTTCACAGATAGTACGAAAGCTTTATCAGTTTTCGTTTACTATGGTGAGAGAGTTCTGGACGTGGGCCTATTCAACCAGACTCTTACATTGCATGGTGAACACTGTTATTGCAGAATTTATATTGGCCTGCTGGCTTTTGCCTTTTGCTGTGGTGGCACATTCTACTGAAGGAGTAACTGTCTTACCTGGACGATTGGATATTCTGCCCATCCAGGTGAAGAGTCACCTGACCCCTATCTTTTTATTTCTTTTATTTTATTTAACCTTTATTTAATTAGGCAAGTCAGTTAAGACCAAATTCTTATTTACAATGACGGCCTACCCCGGCCAAAACCTAACCCCGATGACACTGGGCCAATTGTGCACCACCCTATGGGACCACCCCACGGCCAGTTGTGATACAGCCTGGAATCGAACCAGGGTCTGCAGTGACGCCTCTAGCACTGAGATGCATTGCCTTAGACCACTCGGGAGCCCCTACCTTTACCTTGGGATGTCCATAGACTCGACTCTCATGAGGGCACGTCTCCCTCAGGTGAGAGTAACAAAATGGAGCCATGCCGGTGTTAGAGTGCCAACAATTACTTGGCCTACTGACGGTGGCTTCACTGTTGGTTTGGCTGGGCATTCCCCATCAGGCCACTCCAGCAATGGTTCAACTCCCACAACCGACACACAACACAACACAGACACCGTCGACAGTTGGTGCTGAGTGCATGTTTGAGGACCCTATTGAAGTGGCTATCCCACTCCTTGCTATTAAAGGGGGTGAGCCTTTATCAGAGTCCACCACAGAAAGCTGGTGTGTTCTGAAGCTTCTCTCAGCACTACCCGGTACACAGGACCAATCTGAAATCCTTACTCGGAATGTAATCTGTCGTGCTGAGGGATACCATATCGGAGTGATCCAATAGCTCACATAACCATGGTTACATACGTAACATTTGTTACTAGCTATCAAATCCTTGCTTCCTCTGTCCTTGTATCCTCAATTCCTGTCAAAGCCAATTGAAGTCCGAGGGAGGGATCTTGGATCCTCTCCTTCAAAGAGTTTTGAGAGGAGTGGAGGAAACAAGGACAGAAGAAACAAGGATGTTCTCTCTAGAAAACATTTAAACGTGTTAACCCTCACAAGGCTGCGGACCCAGACGGCATCCCTAGCCTCGTCCTCAGAGCATGGGCAGACATGCTGGCTGGTGTGTTTACAGGCATATTCAATCAATCCCTATCCCAGTCTGTTGTACCCAGATGATTCAAGAGGGCCACCATTGTTCCTGTTCCCAAGAAAGGAGGGCTCTCAGAGAGTGGTGTCAGGAAAATAATCTCTCACTCAATGTCAGCAAAACAGAAGAGATGATTGTGGACTTCAGGAAACAGCAAAGGGAGCACCTGTCACGCCCTGACCTTAGATATCTCTGTTTTTCTATATATTTTACGTTAGGTCAGGGTGTGACTAGGGTGGGTACTCTAGTTTTTGTACGTCTAGGGTTTTTGTATGTCTAGGGGTTTTTGTATGTCTATGTTGGCCTGATATGGTTCCCAATCAGAGACAGCTGTTTATCGTTGTCTCTGATTGGGGATCATATTTAGGTAGCCATTTTCCTCATTTGTGTTGTGGGATTTTGTCTATGTATAGTTGCCTTAGTGCATTCAGTAGCTTCACGGTTCGTTCGTTCGTTCGTTCGTTCGTTCGTTCGTTCGTTCGTTCGTTCGTTAGTTTGTTTCAGTTTATTAAAATTATGTGGAACTCTACTCACGCTGCACCTTGGTCCGATCCTTACAACGAACGTGACAGCCCCCCCCTATCCACATCGACGGGACAGCAGTGGAGAAGGTGGAAAGTATTAAGTTCCTTGGTGTACACATCACAGACGAACTGAAATTGTCCAGTGTGGTGAAGAAGGCACAAACAGCGCCTCTTCAACCTCAGGAGGCTGAAAAAATGGGGTATGTCATCGAAAACCCTCATTACCTTTTACAGGTGCACTACTGAGAGCATCCTGTCGGGCTGTATCACTGCCTGGTACGGCAACTGCACTACCCACAACCGCAGGGCTCTCCAGAGGGTGGTCCGGTTTGCACAAAGCATCACCAGGGGGAAACTACCTCCCCTCCAGGACACCTACAGCACCCGATGTCACAGGAAGGAAAAAAAGATCAAGGACAATAACCACCCAAGCCACTGCCTGTTCACCTCACTTCCATCCAGAAGGCGAGGTCAGTACAGGTGCATCAAAGCTGGGACCGAGAGACTAGAAAAACAGGTTCTATCTCAAGGGCATCAGATTGTTCAACAGCCACCACTAACACAGAGAGGCGGCTACCTACTTACAGACTTGAAATCATTGGCCACTTTAATAAATGGAACACAAGTCACTTTAATAATGCCACTTTAAGAATGTTTACATATCTTCCATTGCTCATTTCATAGTATAGGATACAGTATATACATATCTATTGCATCTTATCCGCTCTCTCACTGCTCATCCATATATTTGTACATTTATATATTCTTATCCCATTCCATTACTAGATTGTGTGTATTAGGTTTTGTTGTGGAATTGTTGATATTACCTGTTAGATACTGCTGCACTGTCTGATCTAGAACCATAAGCATTTCGCTACACACGCAATAACATCTGCTAACCATGTGTATGTGACCAATGACATTTGATTTGATTTTAGAAATGTTGTCAGACAGCCCTGAATGATTTGATTTTAGAAATGTTGTCAGACAGCCCTGAATGGCTACAGTCTTTCTGATCAGTTTCTAATTTAGACCTTTAAAACTAGCCAATCAGCAATGTGCATTGCTAGAGGTGGAGATGAAAACCCACCTGCAGTCCTCGATGAGTATAGTCAGAGAAGGAAGAGGAAGCGAGACATCTCCTTCGCTTCTTTCTTCTGGTTTACACCAGTCATTGAAGTTGACCAGACCAAGCTGCTGTCACATTGGTGTCTACCGGTGATCCATCCCTTAAGTAGACCAGAACGGTCTAGGTAAGACATCTTCATTTATCCACCATCTTTGGTACAGTTTGATACCACCCCCACCCCCAATCTTTAGGATATATTATTTTGGCAAGTTCATGCAATGCAAAATTCACTCATTTGTGGAGCCCGTCTCTCTACTCAGTCAACTTGATTCCCCAACTGTGTATCCCTCCCTATGCATCTGTGCCAGAGGGCTCTGGTTAGAAATATATAATGTATGCTGTGCATACTCACGCAATTTCCCTCCTCTACCTCTCTCAGAGCAGTCACAAGCTTGCCGGGGACAACATGAGAGACACACGATCAAGAGAAAGTGGGGGAACGACCTCCCAATCTCAGGTGTGTCTCACTACAGTATCTTTCTCTCTTTTTCTTTCTGTCTTTCTTTTCTACCCAGCAGCCTGCCACCTCCCCATCTCCTTGTCTACTAAAACTTGGTATTGTTTGACTATTGAGTATTGTTTGACTATTTTTGACTATTTGTCATCCATTTTGAATCAATAGCCTATTTGCCTTGCGGATTACTAAGCACTTTTTAAATGGATAAGGGACCTCACCAACTGATAGTTAACTCAAATGTTTGAGGATTATATTAACAGTGGACTAATTACCAAAATAGAGTTTTTGAGTGAAGTTATACTTTAAGTAGGCTGATTTCACAAGTTGCCTGAAATCTGTTGGCTATCTTTTACATAATCTATTAACTGTAGAAACGCTGCGCCTCGATGGACCCCCCCTTCAAGATAATGAGTAGTGATTCTGACCAACATTCTAACAGGGTAACAAATATATTTACTATATGGTATCGCAAAAATGATGATTTTATTGTGTTTATGAAGATCTTGGCTAGCATTAGAATACGATTTGTATATTTCAAATAAAATAATAACATTTTCATTAGTTTGTTACTGAGCTAAACTGACAGACACACCTCCAACAACACATAAAACCTCATATAGTTCTGCCCAACTAAAAGTTGCTCAACTAAAAGTTTTGCGATTATGCTGCGGAACTTAGAGGTAATTTGTGGTTTAGTACGGTACCCTGCGTCACCACTTCATTGCTCCAGACCAGCGCAAGGCGGAGTTAGAGCACTGATTATGCTTTTGAGTCCCAAGGCGCTACTGTGTCTAACTGACAATGAAAGGCGACAAACTAAATAGAAACGGATAATTGTGCACGACTTAAAAATTGAATTTCATTGAACTGAATGATGAGGATGAAGGTGATTGAATTTCATGCGCACACCCTGAAAAATACACCCTTTTTTTGTTTCTACTCATCAGTATTACTTACTAAAACTGTTACTCTAAGGTTTTTATTCTAAGAGGAAATAAAATGTTCAATTATAGTCCATGATATTCTTAAGATATATGTGTTGACTGAATATAAGCAAGTGATGTCTGCTAAATAATAAGGTTGATGATGCAGTCATGTAGCCTCGGCACCTACATAAAGCTGAGTGACTCAGTCATATAGCCTCGGCACCTACATAAAGCTGAGTGACTCAGTCATGTAGCCTCGGCACCTACATAAAGCTGAGTGACTCAGTCATATAGCCTCGGCACCTACATAAAGCTGAGTGACTCAGTCATGTAGCCTCGGCACCTAGATAAAGCTGAGTGACTCAGTCATGTAGCCTCGGCACCTACATAAAGCTGAGTGACTCAGTCATATAGCCTCGGCACCTACATAAAGCTGAGTGACTCAGTCATATAGCCTCGGCACCTACATAAAGCTGAGTGACTCAGTCAAGTAGCCTCGGCACCTACATAAAGCTGAGTGACTCAGTAATATAGCCTCGGCACCTACATAAAGCTGAGTGACTCAGTCATGTAGCCTCGGCACCTACATAAAGCTGAGTGACTCAGTCATGTAGCCTCGGCACCTACATAAAGCTGAGTGACTCAGTCATGTAGCCTCGGCACCTACATAAAGCTGAGTGACTCAGTCATGTAGCCTCGGCACCTACATAAAGCTGAGAGACTCAGTCATATAGCCTCGGCACCTACATAAAGCTGAGTGACTCAGTCATGTAGCCTCGGCACCTACATAAAGCTGAGTGACTCAGTCATATAGCCTCGGCACCTAAATAAAGCTGAGTGACTCAGTCATGTAGCCTCGGCACCTACATAAAGCTGAGTGACTCAGTCATGTAGCCTCGGCACCTACATAAAGCTGAGTGACTCAGTCATGTAGCCTCGGCACCTACATAAAGCTGAGTGACTCAGTCATGTAGCCTCGGCACCTACATAAAGCTGAGTGACTCAGTCATGTAGCCTCGGCACCTACATAAAGCTGAGTGACTCAGTCATGTAGCCTCGGCACCTACATAAAGCTGAGTGACTCAGTCATGTAGCCTCGGCACCTACATAAAGCTGAGTGACTCAGTAATATAGCCTCGGCACCTACATAAAGCTGAGTGACTCAGTCATGTAGCCTCGGCACCTACATAAAGCTGAGTGACTCAGTCATGTAGCCTCGGCACCTACATAAAGCTGAGTGACTCAGTCATGTAGCCTCGGCACCTACATAAAGCTGAGTGACTCAGTCATGTAGCCTCGGCACCTACATAAAGCTGAGTGACTCCGTCATGTAGCCTCGGCACCTACATAAAGCTGAGTGACTCCGTCATGTAGCCTCGGCACCTACATAAAGCTGAGTGACTCAGTCATGTAGCCTCGGCACCTACATAAAGCTGAGTGACTCAGTCATATAGCCTCGGCACCTACATAAAGCTGAGTGACTCTGTCATGTAGCTTCGGCACCTACATAAAGCTGAGTGACTCAGTCATGTAGCCTCGGCACCTACCTAAAGCTGAGTGACTCAGTCATATAGCCTCGGCACCTACATAAAGCTGAGTGACTCAGTCATATAGCCTCGGCACCTACATAAAGCTGAGTGACTCAGTCATATAGCCTCGGCACCTACATAAAGCTGAGTGACTCAGTCATGTAGCCTCGGCACCTACATAAAGCTGAGTGACTCAGTCATGTAGCCTCGGCACCTACATAAAGCTGAGTGACTCCGTCATGTAGCCTCGGCACCTACATAAAGCTGAGTGACTCAGTCATATAGCCTCGGCACCTACATAAAGCTGAGTGACTCAGTCATGTAGCCTCGGCACCTACATAAAGCTGAGTGACTCAGTCATGTAGCCTCGGCACCTACATAAAGCTGAGTGACTCAGTCATATAGCCTCGGCACCTACATAAAGCTGAGTGACTCAGTCATATAGCCTCGGCACCTACATAAAGCTGAGTGACTCAGTCATGTAGCCTCGGCACCTACATAAAGCTGAGTGACTCAGTCATATAGCCTCGGCACCTACATAAAGCTGAGTGACTCAGTCATTTAGCCTCGGCACCTACATAAAGCTGAGTGACTCAGTCATGTAGCCTCGGCACCTACATAAAGCTGAGTGACTCAGTCATATAGCCTCGGCACCTACATAAAGCTGAGTGACTCAGTCATATAGCCTCGGCACCTACATAAAGCTGAGTGACTCAGTCATATAGCCTCGGCACCTACATAAAGCTGAGTGACTCAGTCATATAGCCTCGGCACCTACATAAAGCTGAGTGACTCAGTCATATAGCCTCGGCACCTACATAAAGCTGAGTGACTCAGTCATATAGCCTCGGCACCTACATAAAGTTGAGTGACTCAGTCATGTAGCCTCGGCACCTACTTAAAGCTGAGTGACTCAGTCATATAGCCTCGGCACCTACATAAAGCTGAGTGACTCAGTCATGTAGCCTCGGCACCTACATAAAGCTGAGTGACTCAGTCATGTAGCCTCGGCACCTACATAAAGCTGAGTGACTCCGTCATGTAGCCTCGGCACCTACATAAAGCTGAGTGACTCCGTCATGTAGCCTCGGCACCTACATAAAGCTGAGTGACTCAGTCATGTAGCCTCGGCACCTACATAAAGCTGAGTGACTCAGTCATATAGCCTCGGCACCTACATAAAGCTGAGTGACTCTGTCATGTAGCTTCGGCACCTACATAAAGCTGAGTGACTCAGTCATGTAGCCTCGGCACCTACCTAAAGCTGAGTGACTCAGTCATATAGCCTCGGCACCTACATAAAGCTGAGTGACTCAGTCATATAGCCTCGGCACCTACATAAAGCTGAGTGACTCAGTCATATAGCCTCGGCACCTACATAAAGCTGAGTGACTCAGTCATGTAGCCTCGGCACCTACATAAAGCTGAGTGACTCAGTCATGTAGCCTCGGCACCTACATAAAGCTGAGTGACTCAGTCATGTAGCCTCGGCACCTACATAAAGCTGAGTGACTCCGTCATGTAGCCTCGGCACCTACATAAAGCTGAGTGACTCAGTCATATAGCCTCGGCACCTACATAAAGCTGAGTGACTCAGTCATGTAGCCTCGGCACCTACATAAAGCTGAGTGACTCAGTCATGTAGCCTCGGCACCTACATAAAGCTGAGTGACTCAGTCATATAGCCTCGGCACCTACATAAAGCTGAGTGACTCAGTCATATAGCCTCGGCACCTACATAAAGCTGAGTGACTCAGTCATGTAGCCTCGGCACCTACATAAAGCTGAGTGACTCAGTCATATAGCCTCGGCACCTACATAAAGCTGAGTGACTCAGTCATTTAGCCTCGGCACCTACATAAAGCTGAGTGACTCAGTCATGTAGCCTCGGCACCTACATAAAGCTGAGTGAGTCAGTCATATAGCCTCGGCACCTACATAAAGCTGAGTGACTCAGTCATATAGCCTCGGCACCTACATAAAGCTGAGTGACTCAGTATTATAGCCTCGGCACCTACATAAAGCTGAGTGACTCAGTCATATAGCCTCGGCACCTACATAAAGCTGAGTGACTCAGTCATATAGCCTCGGCACCTACATAAAGCTGAGTGACTCAGTCATATAGCCTCGGCACCTACATAAAGTTGAGTGACTCAGTCATGTAGCCTCGGCACCTACATAAAGCTGAGTGACTCAGTCATATAGCCTCGGCACCTACATAAAGCTGAGTGACTCAGTCATGTAGCCTCGGCACCTACATAAAGCTGAGTGACTCTTTCATGTAGCCTCGGCACCTACATAAAGCTGAGTGACTCCGTCATGTAGCCTCGGCACCTACATAAAGCTGAGTGACTCCGTCATGTAGCCTCGGCACCTACATAAAGCTGAGTGACTCAGTCATGTAGCCTCGGCACCTACATAAAGCTGAGTGACTCAGTCATATAGCCTCGGCACCTACATAAAGCTGAGTGACTCTGTCATGTAGCTTCGGCACCTACATAAAGCTGAGTGACTCAGTCATGTAGCCTCGGCACCTACCTAAAGCTGAGTGACTCAGTCATATAGCCTCGGCACCTACATAAAGCTGAGTGACTCAGTCATATAGCCTCGGCACCTACATAAAGCTGAGTGACTCAGTCATATAGCCTCGGCACCTACATAAAGCTGAGTGACTCAGTCATGTAGCCTCGGCACCTACATAAAGCTGAGTGACTCAGTCATATAGCCTCGGCACCTACATAAAGCTGAGTGACTCAGTCATGTAGCCTCGGCACCTACATAAAGCTGAGTGACTCAGTCATGTAGCCTCGGCACCTACATAAAGCTGAGTGACTCAGTCATGTAGCCTCGGCACCTACATAAAGCTGAGTGACTCAGTCATATAGCCTCGGCACCTACATAAAGCTGAGTGACTACGTCATGTAGCTTCGGCACCTACATAAAGCTGAGTGACTCAGTCATGTAGCCTCGGCACCTACCTAAAGCTGAGTGACTCAGTCATAAAGCCTCGGCACCTACATAAAGCTGAGTGACTCAGTCATATAGCCTCGGCACCTACATAAAGCTGAGTGACTCAGTCATGTAGCCTCGGCACCTACATAAAGCTGAGTGACTCAGTCATATAGCCTCGGCACCTACATAAAGCTGAGTGACTCAGTCATATAGCCTCGGCACCTACATAAAGCTGAGTGACTCAGTCATGTAGCCTCGGCACCTACATAAAGCTGAGTGACTCCGTCATGTAGCCTCGGCACCTACATAAAGCTGAGTGACTCAGTCATGTAGCCTCGGCACCTACATAAAGCTGAGTGACTCAGTCATATAGCCTCGGCACCTACATAAAGCTGAGTGACTCCGTCATGTAGCTTCGGCACCTACATAAAGCTGAGTGACTCAGTCATGTAGCCTCGGCACCTACCTAAAGCTGAGTGACTCAGTCATATAGCCTCGGCACCTACATAAAGCTGAGTGACTCAGTCATATAGCCTCGGCACCTACATAAAGCTGAGTGACTCAGTCATATAGCCTCGGCACCTACATAAAGCTGAGTGACTCAGTCATGTAGCCTCGGCACCTACATAAAGCTGAGTGACTCAGTCATATAGCCTCGGCACCTACATAAAGCTGAGTGACTCAGTCATGTAGCCTCGGCACCTACATAAAGCTGAGTGACTCAGTCATGTAGCCTCGGCACCTACATAAAGCTGAGTGACTCAGTCATGTAGCCTCGGCACCTACATAAAGCTGAGTGACTCAGTCATGTAGCCTCGGCACCTACATAAAGCTGAGTGACTCAGTCATATAGCCTCGGCACCTACATAAAGCTGAGTGACTCAGTCATGTAGCCTCGGCACCTACATAAAGCTGAGTGACTCAGTCATATAGCCTCGGCACCTACATAAAGCTGAGTGACTCAGTCATGTAGCCTCGGCACCTACATAAAGCTGAGTGACTCAGTCATGTAGCCTCGGCACCTACATAAAGCTGAGTGACTCAGTCATGTAGCCTCGGCACCTACATAAAGCTGAGTGACTCCTTCATGTAGCCTCGGCACCTACATAAAGCTGAGTGACTCAGTCATGTAGCCTCGGCACCTACATAAAGCTGAGTGACTCAGTCATGTAGCCTCGGCACCTACATAAAGCTGAGTGACTCAGTCAAGTAGCCTCGGCACCTACATAAAGCTGAGTGACTCAGTCATGTAGCCTCGGCACCTACATAAAGCTGAGTGACTCAGTCATGTAGCCTCGGCACCTACATAAAGCTGAGTGACTCAGTCATGTAGCCTCGGCACCTACATAAAGCTGAGTGACTCCGTCATGTAGCCTCGGCACCTACATAAAGCTGAGTAACTCCGTCATGTAGCCTCGGCACCTACATAAAACTGAGTGACTCAGTCATGTAGCCTCGGCACCTACATAAAGCTGAGTGACTCAGTCATGTAGCCTCGGCACCTACATAAAGCTGAGTGACTCAGTCATGTAGCCTCGGCACCTACATAAAGCTGAGTGACTCAGTCATGTAGCCTCGGCACCTACATAAAGCTGAGTGACTCAGTCATGTAGCCTCGGCACCTAGATAAAGCTGAGTGACTCAGTCATGTAGCCTCGGCACCTACATAAAGCTGAGTGACTCAGTCATGTAACCTCGGCACCTACATAAAGTTGAGTGACTCACTCATTCATGGCTTTGGATCAAAATAAATAAGTACCAACATTCTTTCTGATAGTCTTTAATAAAGAAATGTTTTGGTTATCCTGACCTGGACACCATGTATTATACTTGCCCGTTATGGGCTATTAGCAGGACAATAGACTCTTGCCAACACTTCTCTGTATTTTCATACTTTGTGCAAGGCAATTAACCTGCATTAAAAACTTTGTAGATGGGGCCTCCCGAGTGGTGCAGCGGTCTAAGAAACAAACTCCGTTGCTACAGATGCTGGTTCGATACCCGTGCCGGCAGTGGCGGATCTAGCTTGTATGGCTCCCTTCCTTGATGCAAAGTCATCAATTACATCATAAGAAATCTGCCCAGCTATTGCATGGTTAATACTGATGACAGCAAGGCCACTAAGGCGTTCTTGTGACATGGTGGACCTCAGGTAGGATTTGATGAGCTTCAGCTTTGAAAAGCTCCTCTCTGCTTCAGCTACAGTCACTGGAAGATAAAGACACATTCTGAAAGCTTCCTATGCAAGCTGTCTGCCATCCAAGTCTGAGTGTTCTTTATAGTGCAGTGTCATACTAAGGACCTCACATTGTTCTGTCAGCTCCTCATTTGAGAGACTTCGGAAGGTTGACAGCACTCCAAACTTCTCTCCCACATTTTCCAATGTGGAACATCTTTCCTGATGAGCTGAGGTTGCAGCATCAACAACGACATTGAAACATGTCACCTCCAGCTTCCTCAGTGCATCCTCCGCCTTTTTTGTTGTAGAACGGACTCTACGTTTATGCCCTCACAAATATCATTGGCTGACATTTGTGCAGTCAACACACTTGTTGCCCTGTAGTTGCTGAGACCTATGTCTGTCTTTCTGAGAAGACTGACTGCAACATCCACATGCATACTGGAAGACTGCATTAGCTTGCTCACATGTTGGATCTGGCTCAAGATGTTATACCACTGTACAGATGCTGAAGCGGTATGATCCCACCTCCTCTGACAAGGACTGGGCCTCATTCTTTATCACAGGGTCTTTGATTTGATCCCTCACCTCAATCAGAGCCTCTCTCCCTGCTGCTGCCTGATACCTCAGTGGCTCAACACTCTTAACTTTACTCTCCAATCTTGTCTCAGTCCACATCTTCAAAGTGATGTCCACATGTTTTTTCAGGATGGTCACCAAAGCCCCGACTTGTATGTTCTTGACAGCTGGCCCTCGCTACATATTCGTCGCCATACCCACTGGCTCCAGGTCATCTATAAGTCTACGCTAGGTAAAGCTCTGCCTTATCTCAGCTCACTGGTCACGATAACAACACCCACCCGTTGCACGTACTCCAGCAGGTATATCTCACTGGTCATCCCCAAAGCCAACACCTCCTTTGGCCGCCTTTCTTTCCAGTTCTCTGCTGCCAATTACTGGAACGAATTGCAAAAATCGCTGAAGTCTTATATCCCCCTCACTAACTTTAAGCATCAGCTATCTGAGCAATTTACCGATCGCTGCAGCTGTACACAGCCCATCTGTAAATAGCCCATCCAATCTACCTACCTCATCCCCATATTGTTTATATTTACTTTTTTGCTCTTTTGCACACCAGTATTTCTACTTGCACATCCTCATCTGCACATTTATTATAATTTGCTAAATTGTAATTACTTCGCTACTATGGCCTATTTATTGCCTTACCTCCTTACTTCATTTGTACACACTGTATATAGATTTTTCTATTGTTATTGACTGTATGTTTGTTTATTCCATGTGTAACTCTGTGTTGTTTTTTGTTGCACTGCTTTGCTTTATCTTGGCCAGGTTGCAGTTGTAAATGAGAACGTGTTCTCAACTGGCCTACCTGGTTAAAAAAAAATCCAATTGAGAATCTGTGGTATGACTTAAAGATTGCTGTACACCAGCGGAACCCATCCAACTTGAAGGAGCTGGAGCAGTTTTGCCTTGAATAATGGGCAAAAATGTGGTGTGCCAAGCTTATAGAGACATACCCCAAGAGACTTGCAGCTGTAAAAGGTGGCTCTACAAAGTATTGACTTTGGGGGGGTGAATAGTTATGCACCCTCAAGTTTTTTTGAAAGTCTCAAGTTTTTTCTGCAAATCAAATGATACAAACTCCCCAAAAATCCATTTTAATTTCAGGTTGTAAGGCAACAAAATAGGAAAAATGCCAAGGGGGGTGAATACTTTCGCAAGCCACTGTACATCACGTTTACATAAATGAATTATATCTAACGAGCTTTCAACATTGTCTCCCATTGTTCCCTATCTTGGACATTTATCATACACATCGCTCCCAACTGTCTGCTTAAGCATGTAGGCACGTACGCTCTCAAACACACACACAAGCACACACACACACACTTGTCCAGCGAGAGGTTAATGGTGGATTGATCAGCTGTTGTTAATCACCAAGCTTTGTGATTACCTGGCAGGGTACTATTGATCCTACATCGATCGGCCATCTTTGCTCCATCTCCCTGTCCCTTAGCTCACTGTCATTTAGCGCTTCGCAGGCACAATATTGTAATTATGTCACCCCAGGCGTCTGCTCTTGGTCAATGACTCCCTGGCTGATAGTTGTGTTATTATGCGCTGTGTCCACTCAGCTAAAGTCAGATTTGCAGAGCCGTGTCAGAGGGTTGAGTGTGAGTTGTAAATCTTGGAATGAGGTAACTTGCTGTCTCTTAGGGAAGCCTTGGATCTCTTTTTGTCTTTCAGACCTTACTGTTACTGAGAATGGTGTGGTTTTGCACACCCAACTGTAGAAAAGAGACTGGACAAGAAAAGTGTCAATGTTGCCATCCCAGAAGTTTCCTTCCACCACATTCAGACAGGCCAGGTAAGAGGCACAATGTGGTGTCCAACAGTTAAGTCATTTTCATGCTTTCTTAATGCTCCTGTGATCTTTCTCTTTCTCCATGCCCCCCCCCCCTTCTTTCTCCATGCCCCCCCCTTCTTTCTCCATGCCCCCCCCTTCTTTCTCTATGCCCCCCCTTCTTTCTCTATGCCCCCCCCCTTCTTTCTCTATGCCCCCCCCTTCTTTCTCTATGCCCCCCCCTTCTTTCTCCATGCCCCCCCTTCTTTCTCCATGCCCCCCCCTTCTTTCTCTATGCCCCCCCTTCTTTCTCTATGCCCCCCCTTCTTTCTCTATGCCCCCCCTTCTTTCTCTATCCCCCCATCTTCTTTCTCTATGCCCCCCCTTCTTTCTCTATGCCCCCCCCTTCTTTCTCTATGCCCCCCCTTCTTTCTCCATGCCCCCCCCCTTCTTTCTCCATGCCCCCCCCCCTTCTCCATGCCCCCCCCCTTCTTTCTCCATGCCCCCCCTTCTTTCTCTATGCCCCCCCTTCTTTCTCTATCCCCCCACCTTCTTTCTCTATGCCCCCCCTTCTTTCTCTATGCCCCCCCCTTCTTTCTCTATGCCCCCCCTTCTTTCTCCATGCCCCCCCCTTCTTTCTCCATGCCCCCCCCTTCTTTCTCCATGCCCCCCCCCTTCTTTCTCCATGCCCCCCCTTCTTTCTCCATGCCCCCCCCCCTTCTTTCTCCATGCCCCCCCCCCTTCTTTCTCCATGCCCCCCCTTCTTTCTCTATGCCCCCCCCTTCTTTCTCCATGCCCCCCCTTCTTTCTCCATGCCCCCCCCTTCTTTCTCCATGCCCCCCCCCTTCTTTCTCTATGCCCCCCCTTCTTTCTCTATAACCCCCCTTCTTTCTCTATGCCCCCCCTTCTTTCTCTATGCCCCCCCTTCTTTCTCTATGCCCCCCCTTCTTTCTCTATGCCCCCCCCTTCTTTCTCCATGCCCCCCCTTCTTTCTCTATGCCCCCCCTTCTTTCTCTATGCCCCTCTTCTTTCTCTATCCCCCCACCTTCTTTCTCTATGCCCCCCCTTCTTTCTCTATGCCCCCCCTTCTTTCTCTATGCCCCCCCTTCTTTCTCTATGCCCCCCCCCTTCTTTCTCTATGCCCCCCCCCTTCTTTCTCTATGCCCCCCCCTTCTTTCTCTATGCCCCCCCCCTTCTTTCTCTATGCCCCCCCCTTCTTTCTCTATGCCCCCCCCTTCTTTCTCTATGCTCCCCCCTTCTTTCTCTATGCCCCCCCTTCTTTCTCTATGCCCCCCTTCTTTCTCTATGCCCCCACCTTCTTTCTCTATGCCCCCCCTTCTTTCTCTATGCCCCCCCCCTTCTTTCTCTATGCCCCCCCCTTCTTTCTCTATGCCCCCCCCTTCTTTCTCTATGCCCCCCCCTTCTTTCTCTATGCCCCCCCTTCTTTCTCTATGCCCCCCCTTCTTTCTCTATCCCCCCACCTTCTTTCTCTATGCCCCCCCTTCTTTCTCTATGCCCCCCCTTCTTTCTCTATGCCCCCCCCTTCTTTCTCTATGCCCCCCCCTTCTTTCTCTCTGCCCCCCCCTTCTCTCTCTCTGCCCCCCCCCCTTCTCTCTCTCTGTCTCCCTCTCTCTTACCATAACCTCCCGGTCTCCCTCTCTCTTTCTGGGGCCTGATGGTGCTTTGGCTGCAGCCTCCATTAAAAGCCTGTCTGAAGTAATGAGTTTAAACTCAGAGCACCTGTCTCAGGACAGGAGGGAGAGCTAGAGGTGTGTGTGTGCATGCACATACATGTGTGTGTATGCACATACATGTATGTGCATGCCTGTGTGTGTGTGTCAGAGCTTTGAGTGTGTTTGTGTGTGGGTGTGCAGCAAGGCTTTGAGGTATGCTTTGACAGCTGTGAATTTAATAAGCAAACGTTAAAGGTAGAAGGGAGGGAAAGAGGGAGGGAGGGATGAGTGGGGTCTTGCATATGAAATATTAATGACTGTTTCTGCATTTTCCTCAACGCTGCTTGATAATGTCTCTAGTTTCCAATTCTCCTGTTTCACCCTGAGCAGGATATACTTTAGAAATATCTTTCTTTTGTTGTGTCAGTTCAAACTGTTCAGCTGTTAAGTGTGTGTGTATTCTTGGCAGCTTTGTATGGCATAAGGAATGATGTTTTGGTGCCTTTTCAGGTGACTGTGTCTATGATAATTTGTGTTTGAAAGAAGTATGTCAACATCAGCCTATGATGTAAAATAGAGAAAATAATGACTCCTAATCCAGCATAAGGGATATTCAATATTAGGAACAGTTGAATATATGTTTTTTAAGATGATTTTTAAGATATTTTAATATGTACACTTGTGTTGGTGCTATCTCAGTGCTCTACCTCAGAACGATGGAGATGAATAGAGAACTATATCGGTACTCTTATCTTATTGAGTGGATGCTCACTCAGAGGAAAAGTCTAATTTGTTTGCGATCACAGAAATAATTTTCCTGGCTAATTTATTGGGCACTTGGGCACTATGACGCTAAACTCTATATCTCCCTCCCCCCTTCACTCCATTCCTCCTTTCCCTCTATCCCTCCCTGCTCTCCATCCATATCTGTCTCTTTATCTATTTTTCTCACTCTCTCAGGCACACACATGCACACTCCTCACTGCATGCATCCTAATGAGAGAGAGAGTGAAACAGAGAGACAAAGAGAGCGAGAGAGAGAGAGAGGAATATTGTATTTTCTCTCACTTCATCTGCCAGTCGTCTTCATCCCTTTAGAGTGTGTTCAGTGATCATCTCTCCAGTTATCTTGAGACGAGAGGCCCTTTCATAGCTTCTGACTAGCTAGTGGGTTTCCAGCACCAGTTACACAGGACTAAATCACGTGTGTGGGACAGCAAGATGCTCCTCCTTTTAGGATCTGCTGGATCTAGTGCATATGCATATGTTCTGCATCAGCATCGAATAGCCCCTGTGATATGCAACTTTTCAGGGAATTTAGGAACCAATATACAGTCAGTTAGGAAAGCTAAGGCTAGCTTTTTCAAGCAGAAATTTGCATCCTGTAGCACAATCTCAAAAATGTTCTGGGACACTGTAAAGTCCATGGAGAATAAGAGCACCTCCTCCCAGCTGCCCACTGCACTGAGGCTAGGAAACATTGTCACCACCGATAAATCCACTATAATTGAGAATTTCAATGAGCATTTTTCCACGGCTGGCCATGCTTTCCACCTGGCTACCCCTACCCCGATCAACAGCCCTCCACCCCCCACAGCAACTCGCCCAAGCCTCCCCATTTCTCCTTCACCCAAATACAGATAGCTGATGTTCTGAAAGAGGTGCAAAATCTGGACCCCTACAAATTGTTCTGGCTAGACAATCTGGACCCTCTCTTTCTAAAATTATCTGCCGAAATTGTTGCAACCCCTCTTTTTCCTGTAGTCCACAATCATCTCCTTTGTCTTGATCACTTTGAGGGAGAGGTTGTTGTCCTGGCACCACACGGCCAGGTCTCTGACCTCCCTATAGGCTGTCTCGTTGTTGTCGGTGATCAGGCCTACCACTTGTGTCATCGGTAAATTTAATGATGGTTTTGGAGTCGTGCCTGGCTGTGCAGTCATGAGTAAACAGGAGGTACAGGAGGGAGCTGAGCACGCACCCCTGAGGGGCCCCTGTCTTGAGAATCAGCGTGGCAAATGTGTTATCTACCCTCACCACCTGGAGGCGGCCTGTCAGGAAGTCCAGAAACCAGTTGCAGAGGAAGGTGTTTAGTCCCAGGGTTCTTAGCTTGTTGATGAGTTTTGAGGGCACAATGGTGTTGAACGCTGAGCTGTAGTCAATGAACAGCATTCTCACATTGGTGTTCCTTCTGTCCAGGTGGGAAAGGGCAGTGTGGAGTGCAATAGAGACTGTATCATCTGTGGATTTGTTGGGGTGTTATGCAAATTGGAGTGGGTCTAGGGTTTCTGGGATGATGTTGATGTGAGCCATTACCAGCCTTTCAAAGCACTTCATGGCTACAGACGTGAGTGCTACGGGTCGGTAGTCATTTAGGCAGGTTACGTTAGTGTTCTTGGGCACTATGGTGGTCTGCTTAAAACATGTTGGTATTACAGACTCAGACAGGGTTGAAAATGTCAGTGAAGACACTTGCTAGTTGGTCAGCGCATACTCGCAGTACACGTCCTGGTAATCCGTCTGGCCCTGCAGCCTTGTGAATGTTGACCTGTCTAAAGGTCTTGCTCACATTGGCTGCGGAGAGCGTGATCACACAGTCTTCCGGTACAGTTGGTGCTCTCATGCATGTTTCAGTGTTATTTGCCTCGAAGCGAGCATAGAAGTAGTTTAGCTCGTCGGGTAGGCTCGTTTCACTGGGCAGCTCTTGGCTGTGCTTCCCTTTGTAGTCTCAGAATGGTTTGCAGGCCCTGCCACATCTGACGAGCGTCAGAGCCGGTGTAGTACAACTCGATCTTAGTCCTGTATTGATGCTTTGGCTGTTTGATGGTTCGTCGGAGGGCATAGCGGGATTTCTTATAAGCTTCCTCGGTTAGAGTCCCACTCCTTGAAAGTGGTAGCTCTAGCCTTTAGCTCAGTGCGGATGTTGCCTGTAATCCATGGTTTCTGGTTTGGGTATGTACTGTACGTACAGTCAATGTGGGGACAACGTGATCGATGCACTTATTGATGAAGCCAATCACAGATGTGGTGTACTCCTCAATGCCATTGGAGGAATCCCTGAACATATTCCAGTCTGTGCTTGGAAAACAGTCCTGCAGCTTAGCATCTGCTTCATCTGACCACTTTTTTATTGATCTAATCACTGGTGCTTCCTGGTGCAGATTTGCCAAATGGAGCGCGAGGGAGTGTTTTGTCTGTGTGTGGAGTATAGGTGGTCCAGAGTTATTTTCCCTCTGGTTGCACATTTAACATGCTGATAGAAATGAGGTAAAACTAATTTAAGTTTCCCTGCATTAAAGTCCCCGGCTACTAGGAGCGCCGCCTCTGGGTGAGCGTTTTCTTGTTTGCCTATGGCAGCTCCTTCAATGCTATCTTGGTGCCAACCTCTGACTGTGGTGGTATGTAAACAGCTACAAAGAATATAGATGAAAACTCTCTCGGTAGATAATGTGGTCTGCAGCTTATCATGAGAAACTCTACCTCAGGCAAGCAATAGCTCGAGACTTCCTTAGATATCGTGCACCAGCTGTTGTTTACAAAAATACATAGACCGCTGCCCCTTGTCTTACCAGACGCCGCTGTTCTATCCTGCTGGTACATTGTATAACCAGCCAGCTGTATGTTGATATTGTCGTTGTTCAGCCACGACTCCGTGAAGCATAAGATGTTACAGTTTTAAATGTCCTGTTGGTAGTTTAATCTTCCCAATAACTTGTCCAAAGATTGCATGTTTGCGAGCAGAATTGAGGGGAGTGAGGGTTTAGTTGATCACCTCCTACTCCTCAGAAGGCAGCCTGCCCTCCGGCCTCTCTTTCTCCTCCTCCTCTTCACACAGATCACTGGGGTCGGGGCCTGTTCCAGAGGGAGCCGTATATCCTCCGCCTCGGGTTCGTCAGAGTCGTGAAAGAAGGAAAAGGATTCTGCTAGTCTGTTGTGATAAATCACAGTCCTGATGTCTAGAAGTTATTTTCGTTCATAAGAGAAGGTAGAAACATGATGTACAAAAATAGTAAAAAAAGAAGTTACAAACAACGCAGATAAATAAATAAAAAACGTTGGGGGCACGTAAAACATCTGCCTTCTGCTTCGGTGCCATTTTTACATCACTGTCACCAATGCATCCTTGTTGGCCGAGCTCACATACAGGTTTTTGTGTTCACTATGTTGTATCGACATACTCAAGTGTTGTGTGGTGCTGCAACTGTTAAATGATATACTACTGTTCATTGAAACAGGATTGTACAGTGAAATAGGGTATGCCGATTGTTTGATTTGGGATCTCTGGAAAACCATTCCATAGATGCGGGGAATGGGAGGCACACCTTATCTTCCTTTGTTTATATTAAATAAGTCAGATTCCAGGCCCCACCTCCATACTTACACTACTCCTGATTGGATGTGATATGAGCGCGTGTGTGTAGCTTTCCTTTCGACTCAGGCCAGGGAGTTTGAGTCCTTTTGAATAGACGACAATGTTTGAGTCCTTTTGAATAGACGACAATAGGCAATAAACTATGACAGGCCTTGATCATTGTGAATTACGGGAGGGGACCTAAGGCCCTGAAACTACCAGAGTATGGTAATGTGTGACTGTGAGGAGGGGAGAATGTTTGGGAGGAGGTGTGGGAAGGAAGAATGTGTGGGGGGGGTGGGAGGGGTGAATGTGTGGGAATGTGTGTATGTGCATTCGTGCATGTAATTATTAGGCATTAACTCCAAATGGTTAAGAGAGGCTTAAAACAAAAAAATCTAAAACAACTTTCTATTGCTGGATTCGAACACGCAACATTCATAATGCCCGAGCAAAACTGCCCAAGCAACAGTGCTCACTGTTGCCCCTAATGGCCGGTTTCCACTTCATCTCCCGACGACCAGGGACATGGAAGGACATTGAATACTGACTTGGATCACGGGTGACCTGGCTGAGCCACCGGAGGGCAACCCCGGAGGGCAACCCCGGAGGGCAACCCCGGAGGGCAACAGTATATAGACGTTCTTTTTTTTCTATTGTGTTATTGACTACGCTTGTTTATTCCATGTGTAACACTGTTGTTGTTTCTGTCGCACTGCTTTGCTTTATCTTGGCCAGGTCGCAGTTTTAAAAGAGAACTTGTTCTCAACTAGCTTACCTGGTTAAATAAAAGTGAAAAAACAACACAAAGAGATGCAACAATTAAAGTTTTTTCAGTCAATGACGTTTTGCTTTTGATGTGATGTGATTGGTGTGAAGCCAAATCCATACTGGCATCCCTTGACACTTTTTTGGGGTGTGCCAGGACCATTCACAGTTGAGCTCACTCAGTTTAGCTCAACGCTGATTTGCCGTTATTTATTTTTTTACTAAGGGAGACAGATCAGATAGATGGGGTACACATATAGAGAGAGCGGCACTGTTTCACTTGCTCGGATGCTTTCTCCGGTGAGATACATTCAGCCTCTTGTGAATTGAAAGACAATTATGGAACACAGAGAGACGAAAGATTAGTTATTTTATATGTTTTTTCTTGGTAAATTGTTGGGGAAAGCCTGGCTTCCCTTGGCATCCATGAATACACACCACTATAAAACTAAACATCCAACTTTAAATGAATAAATAAATAAAACACTTTCTGCACACAAGTAAAAGGAAGGCTAACAAGGTCATAAGACAATTAACTTTGTTTGTTTTCCCATCCTATTCCCCCATTCCTAATGTACATTAGGCATTAATTCCACCCCCTCAACCCTAAGATTAGACTTCCCAACACGTCCCAGTAGGGGCGCCCACCCCCTTTCCCACTTCCCGCCTCGCACTGCATCACACCACAATAATAATACAAAAAAATCCACTGCCCTTCTCTCTCATTTCCCAGATGCCCCAGCGCGGTCCCCCATAGTGTCTGTGTGTACTGTCTCTCTCCTCTGTTCGTATAATACCCAAAACTGGCAGTGAGCCTAATAATATTATAGGCAGTGAATAGACAGTTCTACTCAAACACAAACACCCTCATTAGTAATCTCACCACACTAAGACAGCAGATAAAAAGCTCTGGTGTGCCTGTGTGTATTTAGTATTGTTTTATGATGAGCTTACGCTATGCATTACACCACTCATCTCATCAGAGTTAGGAGGCGTGTGTGTGTGTGTTGAAGCGTCGTTTGTAGAGACGAGGCGACGTGGAGCAGAGGGGAGGATGGGAGGGTGTGTGTGTGCATTAGTGATGGGGGGGAAAAAATTGCTACAGTAACATATCAAAATATAATTTGACGATATATCGTAAACTTATAGTTTTGGCAATATCGCAATATCATTTTTGTCTGTACCAAAACTCCAGTATTTTCCTTCATAGCTTGTTCTCCAACTTCTTTTTAAAAAGGGAGCCAATTTGTTTTCAGCACTTTCATGTCCATGACTGATCAAAACGTGTTGTCATGGTTCCCTCTTGTCCCTCTGCAGCAGACATATGATGAGCAATATGTTTGGAACCTTGAATCAAAATAAAATCACAGCATCGAATCACAATACATATTGTATCGGCACCAGAGGAGGCTGGCTGGAGGAGCTACAGTATAGGAGGACGGGTTCACTGTAATGACTAGAATGGAATAAATGGAACGGTATCAAACATATGGAAACCACATGTTTGTCTCTGTTCCATTTATACTATTACAGACATTACAATGAGCCCGTCCTCCTGTAGCTCCTCCCACCAGCCTCCTCTGATCTGCACCAAAGTATCATGATAACATCGTATCGTGAGAACGCTGGCAATTCCCAGCCCTAGTGTGTGTGTGCGTGTGTGTGTGTGTGTGTGTGTGTGTGTGTGTGTGTGTGTGAGAGCACAGTGAGGATGGGAAGGCCCACTGAGAGGCTTTTGTCTCTGGAATATATGTGATAAAGAGAATATATGGATGAAAAGAGGGAAGAAAGGATAAATGAAGTAAAGAAATAAAGATTAATTTGCAGTTGTCTAGGGGTCAGTGAATGTTCCAGAAGACAAGTTTGTGTAGTTAGACTGTTACAGTGTCAGTCACTATCTGCATCAGATCATAGTCCTACACCTGTATCCACAGAAACCTGAAAGTTAACATAATCTGCGGTATGTCATTTTCATATTTTGTTAATTGGATTGCCACAATGTTCCAGAAACTGAGTACATCCTTTTTGATCTATCCGTAAGTAGATTTTTTTGTGGAAACCAACCCCAGAAATGTGAGTACTAATTTACTCTTTCTATCTGTCTGTCTGTGACTGTTTTACTCCCTTTCTCTCACTCACACACGTGCACAAACACACACACACACACACACACACACACACACACACACATATATATATATACAAACACACACAGACATATACACACAAACACACACACCTCTTTAGAGGTGTTAAAAGCCATTGTGGTGATTGGGTGGCTGTTGATCAAGCGGCTGATCAGAAGACCATACATTGTACCCCCGTACTGGGTTCTGGTCATACTGTATGGTTGTGGTAAAATAAAGCAAATGTATTTGACAGGAGAGAGAGAGAGTGTGTGAGTGTTACTAAAGTTATCTGTCCCCATCTAAGAATCACTGTCCTTACTGTCACCAATGCATCCTTGTTGGCCGAGCTCACATACAGGTTGTTGTGTTCACTATGTTGTATCGACATACTCAAGTGTTGTGTGGTGCTGCAACTGTTAAATGATATACTACTGTTCATTGAAACAGGATTGTACAGTGAAATAGGGTATGTCGATTGTTTGATTTGGGATCTCTGGAAAACCATTCCATAGAAGCGGGAAATGGGAGGCACACTTTATCTTCCTTTGTTTATATTAAATAAGTCAGTTTCCAGGCCACACAGCACGTTCTTACACTACTCCTGATTGGATGTGATATGAGCGCGTGTGTGTAGCTTTCCTTTCGACTCAGGCCAGGGAGTTTGAGTCCTTTTGAATAGACATAACATGAGGTAACTATGACAGCCGGGACGGCCCTTGATCATTGTGCATTACGGGAGGGGATGTAAGGCCCCGAAACTACCAGAGTATGGTAATGTGTGATTGTGAGGAAGGGAGAGGGGGGAATGTGTGGGAGGGGGTGTGGGAGGGAAGAATGTGTGGGTGGGGGGAATGTGTGGGAGGGGGAATGTGTGGGAGGGGGGATGTGTGGGAGGGGGTGTGGGAGGGGAGAATGTGTGGGAGGGGGGAATGTGTGGGAGGGGGGAATGTGTGGGAATTTGTGGTAGGGGGGAATGTGTGGGAGGGGGGAATGTGTGGGAATTTGTGGGAGGGGGGAATGTGTGGGAGGGGGTGTGGGAGGGGGGAATGTGTGGGAATGTGTGGGAGGGGGGAATGTGTGGGAGGTGGGAATGTGTGGGAGGGGGAGTGGGAGGGGGGAATGTGTGGGAGGGGGAATGTGTGGGAGGGGGGAATGTGTGGGAGGGAAGAATGTGTGGGAGGGGGTGTGGGAGGGGGGAATGTGTGGGAATGTGTGTACGTGCATTTGTGCATGTAATTATCAGCAAATACACCAGGTTTTCCCATTCACCACTTCATACACACAGATTATACACACAAATGCAAACACACTCGTACAGCAACACACACATTTAAATAAGTACATAAGCTGTCACATACATGAGGTATGCACACACAAAAACAACAGGGTTTTAACGATACAAAATATACTAGGTGAATAATGAAAGTTTAATATTCAAAGTACAACAGAGAATTACACTGAGATTTAAAGTGGTTGCATCATCTACAACAGGGATGTCAAACTCATTCCATGGAGGGCCTCGTGTCTGTGGGATTTGGGTTTTTCTTTTCAATTAAGATCTAGACAACCAGGTGAGAGAAGTTCTTTACTGATTAGTGACCTTAATTCATCAATCAAGTATAAGGGAGGAGCAAAAACCCACAGACACTTGGTCCTCTGTGGAATGAGTTTGACATGTGATCTACAAGGAGCTGAACAGTGTTTGGAATGAGAAACTGAAACTTTACTGAAACTGAAGAGAGGAAGACTATCAACTAGACCAACTAGATGATCAAATATTTTGTGTGCCTTTCAAACTTTTTTGTCAGCGTTTTGTCACCTGTCTTTGTTTCTCGTGAATCAATGGTACATAAGTTAGCGTTCAAATAGTGTTCAGTGAAAACAATCAAAGTAAAATATACACTACAGGCCAAGGATCAGAACATGGATCAGTATGTCGATGGTCTCAGGGGTCCTTGGGACTCGGACGTCAATGAACGTGACAGATTATTAATTAAAATCTATCTTAATTTTCCACACATGGGGAGAATGTAGCTGTGCACCTTCCTTCCTTCCTCCCTTACTTCCTTCATTCCGTCTTTCCTTTCATACTTCATTTTGTACTTATTTTCTTACTACTTTCTTATTCCATCCTTCACTGATCTGGCATGACTGAATAGGTGAAAGCTATGTTGTGAAACCCTTCCATTCACCCATCCAGTTTTGTATCAGATAGTATTCAGGAAGACGTTTCAACATCTCTGTAGTATAAGCTGGGGCAATTTAAATTTGTACTACATAACTATGTGTGTACATGTGCTTTTTGGAGACCCGTCTGACGAGAAGTTCTAGATTTGAACATGATATCCCAGACACAAAAGAGCTGTATTCGAAAACTGATATCAACATACTGTACGCTACATACTCAATTAGTATACTACAGTTGAAGTTGGAAGTTTACATAAACTTAGGTTGGAATCATTAAAACTTGTTTTTCAACCACTCCAAAAAATGTCTTGTTAACAAATTATAGTTTTGGCAAGTCGGTTAGGACATCTACTTTGCATGACACAAGTCATTTTTCCAACAATTGTTTACAGACAGATTATTTCACTATCACAATTCCAGTGTGTCAGAAGTTCACATACACTAAGTTGACTGTGCCTTTAAACAGCTTGGAAAATTCCAGAAAATTATGTCATGGCTTTAGAAGCTTCTGATAGGCTAATTGACATCATTTGAGTCAATTGTAGGTGTACCTGTGGATGTGTTTTCAAGGATTTCCTTCAAACTCAGTGCCTCTTTGCTTAACATCATGTGGAAATAAAAAATTGTAGACCTCCACAAGTCTGGTTCATCCTTGGGAGCAATTTCCGAAGTCCTGAAGGTACCACGTTCATCTGTACAAACAATAGTAAGCAAGTATAAACACCATGGGACCACACAACGGCTAACACCGCTCAGGAAAGAGATGCGTTCTGTCTCCTAAAGATGAACGTACTTTGGTGTGAAAAGTGCAAATCAATCCCAGAACAACAGCAAAGGACCTTGTGATGATGATGGAGGAAACGGGTACAAAAGTATCTATATCCACAGTAAAACGAGTCCTATATCGTAATAACCTGAAAGGCCACTGCTCCAAAACCGCCATAAAAAAGCCAGACTATGGTTTGGAACTGCACATGGGGACAAAGATCATACTTTTTGAAGAAATGTCATCTGGTCTGATTAAACATATATAGAACTGTTTGGCAATAATGACCATCGTTATGTTTGGAGGAAAAAGGGGGAGGCTTGCAAGCCAAAGAACACCATCCCAACCGTGAAGCACAGGGGTGGCAGCATCACGCTGTGGGGGTGCTTTGCTGCAGGAGGGACTGGTGCACTTCACAAAATAGATGGCATCATGAGGAAGCATAATTATGTGGATATATTGAAGAAACATCTCAAGACATCAGTCAGGAAGTTAAAGCTTGGTCGCAAATGGGTCTTCTAAATGGACAATGATCCCAAACATACTTGAAAAGTTCTGGCAAAATGGCTTAAGGACAACAAAGTCAAGGTATTGGAGTGGCCATCAAAAAGCCCTGACCTCAATCCTATAGAAAATCTGTGGGCAGAACTGAAAAAGCATGTGTAAGCAAGGAGGCCTACAAACCTGACTCAGTTACACCAGCTCTGTCAGGAGGAATGGGCCAAAATTCACCCAACTTATTGTGGGAAGCGTGTGGACGGCTACCCGAAACAATTTAAAGGCAATGCTACCAAATACTAATTGAGTGTATGCAAACTTCAGACCCACTGGGAATGTGATGAAAGAAATAAAAGCTGAAATAAATCACTCTCTCTACTATTCTGACATTTCACATTCTTAAAATAAAGTGGTGATCCTAACTGACCAAAGACAGGGAATTTTTACTATGATTAAATGTCAGGAATTGTGTACCTGAGTTTAAATGTATTTGGCTAAGGTGTACGTAAACTTCCGACTTCAACTGTATACACTATTAGTTAATTTTAGTATACTGTAAACGAATGTTATCCTTTCAATTGAGCGTACTAGCGCTACGCCTGTCTACCAGAAGTTGATGCTGTTGCTATGCAACATTTTATGACTTCATTAACAATGCCCACTGAGAACACACAATGACTATACCACTTAGCTAAGCTAACACGGAACCCAAACCGGCTGCGCGCGTGCGCCATCGTGCATACATTTATTTTGTCCGCCTACACCAAACGCAATCATGACACGCAGGTTAAAATATCAAAACAAACTCTGAACTAATGGCATTAATTTGGGGACAGGTCGAAAAGCATTAAACATGTCTGGCAATTTAGCTAGTTAGCTTGCTGTTGCTAGCTAATTTGTCCTGGGATATAGACATTGGGTTGTTATTTTGCCTGAAATGCCACAACCGACCGGAGTGTGGACCTCAGTTCATCTTTCAATCGCCCACATGGGTATATGGTCCTAAAACCAATGAGGAGATGAGAGAGGTAGGACTTGCAGCGCATCGAGCGTCACAAATAGAACCAAATTCTGTTTTAGCGCCTGGCTACACTGACGCTCGTGAGCAGTGTGGGTGCAATTATTGAATAACATGTATGTGTACATTTATTTTGCAATGCTCCCAAACGCGACGTGTCCGGTCTGGTGAGCATGTTATGGACAAGATTGAAGATAACTTGATTCCATTTTAGCTGTAACGACGTGCGCTGAGAGTCGGGAAGCAAGTTCAGGGAGTGAGTGTTTGAAATAAATAAAAGAAACATAATACAAAACAAATTTGAACAGCACACAGACAAGAACCAGAAACAGAAACAATGACGACTGGGGAAGGAACCAAGGGGAGTGACATATATATAGGGAAGGAACCAAGGGGAGTGACATATATATATATATATATATATAGGGAAGGAACCAAGGGGAGTGACATATATAGGGAAGGAACCAAGGGGAGTGACATATATATAGGGAAGGAACCAAGGGGAGTGACATATATAGGGAAGGAACCAAGGGGAGTGACATATATAGGGAAGGAACCAAGGGGAGTGACATATATATAGGGAAGGAACCAAGGGGAGTGACATATATAGGGAAGGAACCAAGGGGAGTGACATATATAGGGAAGGAACCAAGGGGAGTGACATATATATATATATATATATAGGGAAGGAACCAAGGGGAGTGACATATATAGGGAAGGAACCAAGGGGAGTGACATATATATAGGGAAGGAACCAAGGGGAGTGACATATATAGCGAAGGAGATGATGGAGTCCAGGTGAGTGTCATATTGCACTAATGCGCGTAACGACAGTGAGAGGTGTGCGCCTTAACGAGCAGCCTGGTGACCTAGAGGCCGGAGAGGGAGCACGTGACATTAGCAACAATGTCTTCAGAACAGGCACAAATGTATACATGTTACAATATTCACGTTGTCAGCCAGAATGGTAGCTAACGTTAACAATGTCAAGGTAGTTAGCATGGTTGATAATAGCTACCATGAATTTCCCTGCCTGTTAGGCATTAGTAAAAAAGCTGTGAAAAATAATGCATTTTGACTCTTAGCTCAGCATTCATGGAAAATAACTGTTGTGTACATGTTTTTTCAGTAGGATTCCAGAAGAGCCACAGACCGTCCAGGGGCACAGACAGGGGTGGAGAAAGAATTGGACAGGATAACCTTGAAAGGGCAGCCCGACAGCAAGAAGAGGCTGGTCGAGATGAGGGTTATTAAAAATCTTTAATCTGTGGTACTGTTTAAAGATATGTGGGACGCTAGCATCCCACCTGGCCAAAAGCCAGGGAAAATGCAGAGCGCCAAATTCTAATAAATTACTTTAAAAATCAAACTTTCATTAAATCACACATGCAAGATAGCAAATTAAAGCTACACTTGTTGTGAATCCAGCCAACATGTCAGATTTCAAAAAGGCTTTTCGGCGAAAGCAAACGTTGCTATTATGAGGATAGCACCTCCGTAAACAAAGAGAAGGCATATTTCAACCCTGCAGGTGCGACACAAAACAAGCTTCTTTTGTTGGCACTCGAATATGTCCCATAAACATCACAAATGGTCCTTTTGTTCGATTAATTCCGTCAATATATATCCAAAATGTCCATTTATTTGGCGCGTTTGATCCAGAAAAACACCGGTTCCAACTTGAGCAACGTGACTACAAAATATCTCAAAAGTTACCTGTAAACTTTGCCAAAACATTTCAAACTACTTTTGTAATACAACTTTAGGTATTTTTTTATGTAAATAATCGATAAAATTGAAGACGGGATGATCTGTGTTCAATACAGGAGTAAAACGAACTGTAGCATGCTTTCTGGTCACGTGCCTCTATCTAACAGTACACTTCAAGTGACCCTTGTTCAATATGGCTGTACTCCTTCATTACACAAAGGAAAAACCTCAACCAATTTCTAAAGACTGTTGAAGCGACAGGAACTGCAAGAAGGTCCCTTCGAAATCTGGATTCCCAATGAAATTTAATTGAAAAGAGTGACCTCAAAAAAATAATAATCTGAATGGTTTGTCCTCGGGGTTTCGCCTGCTAAATAAATTCTGTTATACTCACAGACATGATTCAAACAGTTTTAGAAACTTCAGAGTGTTTTCTATCCACGTCTATTAATAATATGCATCTCTTATCTTCTGGGGATGAGTAGCAGGCAGTTGAATTTGGGCATGCATTTCATCCGGACGTGAAAATACTGCCCCCTGTCACCAAGAAGTTAACTGTTTCACAACATAATCATATATCACAACATTTGGCTGCATTCTGTAATTTCATGCTGACTTTATTCTTATCATTACAGGCTAAATTGCAAGAGCTGTCCTTTGACGAAAGGGAAGAGGTGCAGGAGCTGGCCGCTTTCCGTCTACCTGGAGTGATGATTTTTTCCATCATGGAGTACCAGAGAGCTATCCCAGGGTATCTGGACAACCTCGCTAGTGCACCTGCATGAATTGCAGGGAGACTCCTGCATCTTACAACACACAATTGCTGCCATTTCACCACTGCAATATTCCATTTATTTATTACCAAGCATGTTTACATAACAGGTTAACACTTTCCATGACTACACATTAATTTATTCTTCATTTGGATCCCAATTAGGAAAAATACTCAATGGGGATGTCTTGGTAAGTAGTTTTTTGTGATTTTTTTTCCTTGGTCTGGGTGATATCACTTTGTTAGAATGTTTCCCTTACATTGTGCTTTTGATATTTTGAGGAAGGTTACAGAGACTACCTTGTATTCTTGTTTATCTTTCTAATAAAATTATTTGAGCTGATCTGTGTATTCAGACCGAGTTGTTTTGTACTATTTACATAAGGGTAGTCCATCCATCTTTCTGGATATCGACCCACTTGTACGTGTGCTAATTTGAAGTGTAAGAGCAGGGATATCCAGGAAAAGAGAACAGTTTAGTAAATCCTTCTAAAAAAATATTCTAAAAGTACAATAATGATAACTATACGCTAGATAAAAAAAATCACAAATATTGTTTCTTGCACAAGTTTGTTGCCCACACAAACTTCCCTTATTTATATGATTCATATATTTGGTTGTAGGCCCACCTCATTCAACAATAATTCTGAGTATTCTGTAGGTTTTCACACTTCCCGAGAACCACCAAATCTGACAGCCGGAAAAGCTCCGGTCCTTCCTAGCTCAAAGGTGTACTTGCTGCACCGTGTGTTGCGTGTCTCCTGGAAGTTGTAGCATTACTATCAGTGCAGAATTGTAGTGTTGACATATAACAGCGATAACATGTATAATATTGTAATGAGTTCTAATAAACTTTTTTGTTTTACATTATTCAAATCTTTTTCACAACCGTGTGGACAACTAACACTTACATCTTGTTGCCCTACGCATTCTCCAAGGCTGGACGATGGTTACAAAGGTTATAGTCATGTGCTAAGAGTAGGGTTCCAGCCTCATAGACTGGAGGAGGGAAAGCAAACCGAGTACATGAGTATGTGATTCTGGAAGAACTCCAGCTCAGATGTAGACCTGGATCAGGGATGGCATACTTTTGCCCCAGACCCAGCTAACACATGACATCAATAATCAACTAATCATGGGCTTCAGTGTAGAATGCAATTCATTTAATCAAGTGTGATAGTTATGTGGCTGGGGGAAAGTGTAACACCAGGTGTATGAGTACTTTCCGACTGCACTGTATATCTAGCAAGATATATTACCTAGCTAACTATGTTTTACCTTTCCAGCAGAAAAAAAACAAATTCTGGTTCGGTTTTGAATCCCTTCAATTCTCTTAGTTCTCTCCTCTGTGTGAGCACAAATCCGAGGTGTACTCTCTTCTTCCCCCGGGCTCTATAGCTTTTCCCTTTTGCCTGTCTGCTTCCTTTGGCTTAGCTGGAAGAGTAACGCTAGTTGCTGCTGGGTCAAGTCATTTGCCCCTCGTGTCTGCCATGTCTGTAAGCTAGCTACAGTGCCTTGCGAAAGTATTTGGCCCCCTTGAACTTTGCGACCTTTGCCACATTTCAGGCTTCAAACATAAAGATATAAAACTGTATTTTTTTGTGAAGAATCAACAACAAGTGGGACACAATCATGAAGTGGAACGACATTTATTGGACATTTCAAACTTTTTTAACAAATCAAAAACTGAAAAATTGGGCGTGCAAAATTATTCAGCCCCCTTAAGTTAATACTTTGTAGCGCCACCTTTTGCTGCGATTACAGCTGTAAGTCGCTTGGGGTATGTCTCTATCAGTTTTGCACATCGAGAGACTGAAATTTTTTCCCATTCCTCCTTGCAAAACAGCTCGAGCTCAGTGAGGTTGGATGGAGAGCATTTGTGAACAGCAGTTTTCAGTTCTTTCCACAGATTCTCGATTGGATTCAGGTCTGGACTTTGACTTGGCCATTCTAACACCTGGATATGTTTATTTTTGAACCATTCCATTGTAGATTTTGCTTTATGTTTTGGATCATTGTCTTGTTGGAAGACAAATCTCCGTCCCAGTCTCAGGTCTTTTGCAGACTCCATAAGGTTTTCTTCCAGAATGGTCCTGTATTTGGCTCCATCCATCTTCCCATAAATTTTAACCATCTTCCCTGTCCCTGCTGAAGAAAAGCAGGCCCAAACCATGATGCTGCCACCACCATGTTTGACAGTGGGTATGGTGTGTTCAGGGTGATGAGCTGTGTTGCTTTTACGCCAAATATAACGTTTTGCATTGTTGCCAAAAAGTTCAATTTTGGTTTCATCTGACCAGAGCACCTTCTTCCACATGTTTGGTGTGTCTCCCAGGTGGCTTGTGGCAAACTTTAAACAACACTTTTTATGGATATCTTTAAGAAATGTCTTTCTTCTTGCCACTCTTCCATAAAGGCCAGATTTGTGCAATATACGACTGATTGTTGTCCTATGGACAGAGTCTCCCACCTCAGCTGTAGATCTCTGCAGTTCATCCAGAGTGATCATGGGCCTCTTGGCTGCATCTCTGATCAGTCTTCTCCTTGTATGAGCTGAAAGTTTAGAGGGACGGCCAGGTCTTGGTAGATTTGCAGTGGTCTGATACTCCTTCCATTTCAATATTATCGCTTGCACAGTGCTCCTTGGGATGTTTAAAGCTTGGGAAATCTTTTTGTATCCAAATCCGGTTTTAAACTTCTTCACAACAGTATCTCGGACCTGCCTGGTGTGGTCCTTGTTCTTCATGATGCTCTCTGTGCTTTTAACGGACCTTTGAGACTATCACAGTGCAGGTGCATTTATACGGAGACTTGATTACACACAGGTGGATTGTATTTATCATCATTAGTCATTTAGGTCAACATTGGATCATTCAGAGATCCTCACTGAACTTCTGGAGAGAGTTTGCTGCACTGAAAGTGAAGGGGCTGAATAATTTTGCACGCCCAATTTTTCAGTTTTTGATTTGTTAAAAAAGTTTGAAATATCCAATAAATGTCGTTCCACTTCATGATTTTGTCCCACTTGTTGTTGATTCTTCACAAAAAAATACAGTTTAATATCTTTATGTTTGAAGCCTGAAATGTGGCAAAAGGTCGCAAAGTTCAAGGGGGCCGAATACTTTCGCAAGGCACTGTATCTCTACTAGTCTTTAGCCATGTGTTGGCCATGGACTTAAGGAAAACACATCACTCATTTTGCGCCCCATAAAATCGGGCGGGAAAATCCGACCCGACAGGGAAAACTAGCGACTTATTGGAGCTTTTGAACATAAAAAAAATCCAAAAGTTACATATTGTAACTTTAAATGAATAGTACTAATGGGTAGTGAGAATGATGTAATGGGCATTTCATCGTACAATACTCCAGAGAGACTTCTGCCCACTCCTCCCCATGCTACAGGCTGTGTTCAATGGATCATAATTCACAGTTTCTCTGAGTATTCCCTGGTTCATCACTGTCAGTGTGTTTACTAATGCTGCTTGGAGGGCTGCTCCGGCACCCCACTATGTCCATATCCCTAGGGTCATATTTAGTACACTGATTAAAAAGCTAGCGTGTGTCTGTGTGTCTGTTCACATGTATGCATGGGTGTGTGTTTGGAAACCTTGTTGTGTATGGAGAGAGGGAGCGAGGGAAAGAGAGAGAGAGATGGAGTGAGGGAAAGAGAGAGAGAGATGGAGCGAGGGAAAGAGAGAGAGAGATGGAGAGGGAGCAGAGAAAAGAGCGCTATCAAATGAGGACTTCAAAGACTATCAGCCGCGTCTCCAGGGTAATTTGAGATCCTGCATTCTTTCGAACTTCAAAGGGTCCACTGCGTGTTGAAATACTGCAGGGGGGGGGGGGGGGGGGGAATCTGATTTCTCTAATAAATGCTGACACCAGGCCTGTTTGATATTAGGATCAGGGAACAGTTTGATTTGTTATAGCCTTTTGAAAGTGTTCGGATGTCCTTCAGAGAAACAGTCTGACTAGTAGAGTACAACCGAGCTGCCGAGGAGGAAGGAAAGGCAGGTAGGGAGCGAGAGAGTGGATAAACTGATCCATTACGATACCCAGAACAAAAATGACTAGTAAATACATTTGATCAACTGATCAGTGTAACTAATTGATAGAATAATTAGCACAAAATCAATTGACCATATTGATAGTAGTCTTGATAAATCTTTGTCTGGAGTCCTTTTTTACCCTTTTTTTACCCCAATTGCGTGGTATCCAATTGTTAGTAGCTACTATCTTGTCTCATCGCTACAACTCCCGTACGGGCTCGGGAGAGACGAAGGTTGAAAGTCAAGCGCCCTCCGATACACAACCCAACCAAGCCGCACTGCTTCTTAACACAGCGCGCATCCAACCCGGAAGCCAGCCGCACCAATATGTCTGAGGAAACACCGTGCACCTGGCAACCTTGGTTAGCGTACACTGTGCCCAGCCGCCACAGGTGTCGCTGGTGCGCAATGAGACAAGGATATCCCTACCGGCCAAACCCTCCCTAACCCGGACGACGCTAGGCCAATTGTGCACCGCCCCACGGACCTCCTGGTCGCGGCCGGTTACGACAGAGCCTGGGCGCAAACCCAGAGTCTCTGGTGGCACAGTTGGTGGCACAGCGCCCTTAACCACTGCGCCACCCGGGAGGCACTGTCTGGAGTCCTTGATGAGGACTAAGCACAAGAAACACACATGCAAGCAAGCACACACACACACACACACATACACACAAGAGATGGATGGACTTTCCCTCAAAGAGATTCTGAATATGATTTGAATTGATTTGAGAGGCATTAATTAAAATTCTGTGCAGAGAAAATGGGCACACATAAACACAAACACACACACACACACACACACACTTCTAAAGTGATTCTAAGTGAAAAAGTATATAGATAATTTTCCTTTCTTAACTTCCTTCTCTATTTCTTTCCTTCCTCAACATGACAAATTAGGCTTGAAAATGATGCCTAATCGGCAGCAGTACACTCCTATGACTGCTAAAAATCCAAACACACACACACACCTAATCCTGCAGTCTCATTAGTGTTACAATGTGAACACAGAGCCATATGGGTGCTGCTACCTGCCAGCTCAGGTGGGTCTTTACAGGGGGAAAAGGCTGTTTTCCTCAACATCTGTTTCAACTGGATCAAAGAACCTTCTGTTTACTTCTCCGTCCCCCTCCCTCTGTCACCACTAAAACCTCCCTCATAGACACTTACAGACTAAACCTGTGTGTGTGTGTGTGTGTGTGTGTGTGTGTGTGTGTGTGTGTGTGTGTGTGAATGTCTGTCTCCTCCCCTCTTGTCACTTTCTCATTCCTTTCTTCCCTTCAGGATGTCACAAGCACTCTTCCACTCTAGTTTGTTTTGGTTCATTTCTTTGTAGTGAATGTGTTTGACGTGATTTGGTAATTTATCTCCTTTTTCGTACCTCAGCTGTCATTTGAAGTCTAAATCTTCAAATGTTTGTCTCCTGTTTTGGGTTGGTGCAGATCTTCAAGTGGGAGAAAACTGATTTTTCTTTGCATGTGTGTGTCTCATGATTGTCATATCAGTCTATGACCACATAGGTGTGTTTTCTCTGTCCAAACCACCCATGTCTACTTAGCCATTACTACCAGTTGAGGCTGCTAAGGGGAGAATGGCGCATAATAACGTCCGGAACTTAGCAAATGGAATGGCATCAAACACCTGGAAACCTTGTGTTTGATACCATTCCACTGACTCCGCTCCAGTCATTACAACAAGTCCGTTCTCCCCAATTAAGGTGCCACCAACCTCCTGTGATTACTACACATATGAAACCCTGAGCCTTACTGTCCAGCCAGCGCGGAATCATCCTCCAGATGTACAGCTTGTAATCAGATGCAGATGGCTCCCTTGCTGCTCTGCGAGACCCTAGTAAAACAGGACTATTGATATGTCATCCACTTTTAGAAAATGATCACGTTTGCTTTCGACCCGGTAACATAGCTGTTATGACATAGTGGTATTGAGCTCCTGTATTCTCTCCCTGGAGTCCAGTAGCATAACCTTTAAGCCAGGTGCTGTTGTTCAACAAGCTCTGTTCCCTCTAACGGAAGGGTTTCCCTGCATGAAAACACTGTTTACACAGTACACTGTGAGCACATGTATCCGACTTGGTAGAGGAGCTAAAGACTGTAGATAAATATAATTTTTGTCTTAATCTGTTGTTGTCTAGTACTGTCTTTTTGCTAGCTAAGACCATCTACTTTAAGTGCTGCCTGTCTTCCCTGCTGTCTACTCATAACTTGCAGATGATTGATGACACATCAACCAGGATTAAGGGGTGGGGCAATTTATGATCGTTGTGGTTTTGTTAATTAATCAGTGTCAGTCTTTCCCAGTTCACATTCAAGAACTGCCCTTCAGTCCCTAGATTTTTTGGCCCTGACGGAGACATGAATCACCCCAGAGAACACTGCTACTCCAGCTGCTCTCTCTTCATCTGACAACGTTTTCTCTCATAGTCTGAGAGCATCTGGTCGTCGCGGTGGTGGCACAGGGCTGCTCATTTCTCCTAAATGGAGATTTTCTCTTTTGTCTCTCACTCACCTGTCCATCTCCTCATTTGAATTCCATGCTGTCACTGTCTCTTGTCCACTCAAGCTTAACATTGTTGTCATTTATCGCCTGCCAGTTGCCCTTAGAGAGTTCCTCAAGGAGCTTGACACCTTGATAAGCTCATTTCCTGACGATGGTTAACCGCTCTTTGTACTGCGTGACTTCAACCTTCTGATGTCTGCCTTCGATTCATTTCTTTCCAACTCTTTCTTTCCCCTCCTTGTCTATTTTGACTTCACCCTTTCCCAGTCCCCTCCCATGCACAAGGCAGGCAATATGCTTGTCCTCATCTTTACTAGAGGGTGTTCACCTACTAATCTCACAGCAACCACCCTCCAGGTCTCTGATCACTAATTATTTTCCTTTTCTGTCTCCCAAACCTAGCAACTTAGCCCCTACCCAGATTGTCATACGCCGTCGCAATCTTTGCTCCCTCTCTCCCACTACTCTCTCTTCTTCTCTCCTATCATCTCTCCCTTCTGCTAAATCCTTCTCTTTCCTGTCACCTGATTTTGCCTACTTTCCTCCCGATTGGCTCAGCCCTCCCCTCTTGCTACGTGACTGAGTGACTCATTGCGAGCTTACAGAACAGGGCTGCGGGAAAACTAAACTTCTAGAGGAGTTATCATCCTTTCACTCCCTCCTCTCTACCTTCTCTTCCCCTATATCCACTTCTAAAGCCACTCTCTATCACTCAAAATGTCAAGCTTCAGCCTACTGTCATGAAGTTGGCCTCATTGGGTATAGCAAGCCCCATCGCCCTCTCCCTGCCTCCCCCTTGCCTCTTTCAACTAGGTTGCTGTGGTCAGAGAGACGTCGTAAATTCCTGAGGATCTCCTCATGGACACACAGTATAGAGAGAGTAGATTTTCATGGAGAACAAATTAAATTCTTCCACCTCACAGAACTTGAGGTACGACCAAATTTCATGTTCCGGACAAAGTATAAAAGATTGGTGAAGAATCCAGCTACGAACTGGTCCGTTTGTCACAACTTGGGGAAGCTCATGGGAGACGATGTGGCCACATTACCATAACACTGTTTATATAATAGCCTCAGATATGAGGTTTACATCTAATTGTTGTATAAGATGAATGAGTGAGTATGATACTGTTTGTAAAATTGTGTAATATGATTTTGGACTGTTTAATGAAGGAAAACTACAATCCCCTTTTTGAGTTAACTAAATCAGAGGACCGCCCCTGAGCCCAGTTAGGGTCAGGTGTCCTGGGACAGCCCTTTTCTGCCTTCCGAATAAAACCCCCACTCAGGTTTTCGATCAGCAGACCGAGCTTACCTCAATTACGAGATGGCTAAAGGTTGCAGACCATGCTTTTCTCCATTAGGAGAGTACAAAGGTTGTAGACCATTGCTGAATCTTTTAACCATACCACGTGGTTAAACTCCTAGACTATCCATACCAACAGAATAAGAACAAGTATTTGATATGAATTACTAGTCTGCAGCTAGGAATTCGGTATCACTGAACGCGAAGAACGACAACCGCCGAAACATCCATTCTATAACGAAACTAATGAATGTCACTCTGAACTATCCACTATAACCACGATAGAGAGAGAGAGAGGGAGGGAGAGAGACGGAAAATTCTACAAAATAAATGTACTTTTCACCAGCGATCAAGACGACACACTGAGTGTAAATATATATATATTGCAATTGTTCCCGAATGAGTGAGCGTTCATGTGCAAAGGATTAGCATTTCAATTGTTATAATTATCACTCTGTAGTGACTTCTTAGTCGACCCCCACTTCCCCTTTTGTCTAACAAGCCGCCATGCCGGTTCAGCCCACTAGGGCACATTCTCATTTCATGTAACCACATTTACCTTGTTTGTTTGTTTATGCATTTCTGTGAATTACTTAGTAATAAATAAATGATTTAAGACAGTTGATGTATGGATGACTCATAGTGAAGACTGGGTTCGTGCAGATAACCAACAATTTATGACGTTTGGAATGAGACTAACTTGAGGTAAAGTAAATAATTCATTAATCAGAAGACTATGGATCAGATATGAAAATATCTGAAAGGTTATATTAGGAAATTATAACCCTGTAATCTGAATGTTTTTCCTTGGTGCCCCGACTTCCTAGTTAATTAGTTACATGATTAATCAGTTGATCGCGTAATACTAATTACAGAGAATCTTTGATAACAACTATAAGTCTTCAGTTAATGATAGTAAAGACACGGCACTACCCTAGGAAACACCTTTCCACCTCCACCTCCCTCCTTAATCTTCCACCCCCTCCCTCTCTGCGGACGATTTTGACAACCACTTTGAAAAGAAGGTTGACGACATCTGCTCCTCATTCACTCAGCCTATTGCGTCCACTAGACCCACTCACACAGAACTACCCTATGCCTTGTCCTCTTTCTCCCCTCTCTCTCCAGATGACATCCTGTGACTAATGAGATCTGGCTGCCTGACAACCTGCCCATCTCAACCCCATCCCCTTCTCCAGACAATCTCTGGAGACCTTCTCCCACTCCTAATTTCCCTCATCAACTCATCCCTGACCACTGACTACGTCCCCTCTGACTTCAAAATGACCAGAGTTGCTCCCTTCCTTGGGAAACCAACACTCCACACCCCTGACGTAAAAAGCTACAGACCGGTATCCCTTCTTTCCTTTCTTTCCAAAACACTTGAGCATGCTGTCTCTGATCAACTCCCTCATTTTCTCTCACAGAACGATCTTCTTGACCCTAACCAGTCAGGCTTCAAGACGGGTCACTCAACTGAGACAGCTCTTCTCTGTGTCATGGAGGCTATCCACACGGCCAAAGCTGACACTCTCTCCTCTGTTCTCATCCTCCTAGATCTATCCACTGCATTCAACAATGTGAACCATCAGATCCTCCTCTCCACCCTCGGAGGGCTGGGCTACCTGGCAGGCCGCTCCTACCAGGTGACGTGGAGAGGATCTGTGTCTGCGTCATGTACTCTCACTCCTGGTGTCCCCCCAGGGCTAGGTTCTATGCCCTCTTCTCTCTATACACCAAGTCACTTGGCTCTGTCATATCCTCACCTGGTTGCTCCAATAATTGGTATGCAGATGACATTCAACTACTTTTCTTCTTCCACCCTTCTCACACTCATCTCTGCGTGACTGGCAGATATCTCAGCTTGGATGTCAGCCCACCACCTCAAGCTCAACCTCCACAAGGTGGAGCTGCTCTTCATCCCGGGCAAGGCCTGCCTGCCCCAAGACCTCTCCATCACAGTTGGCTACCTCTGGCCTCATGGGATCTCACAGCCCTAAATAAAAAAAGCCTTTCATGAACTACCACTCGCACTTGACTCTTTTCCCCCTTACTAGCTGACTTTAAAGAGGAAAAATGTACTTACTATGACCCTACTTTCTTTAGCCCCCAGGGACCAACCCTCTTTAACCTCCGGTGACCACGCACACCCTAGCCTCCTTAACCCACCCCCTAGGCTCTTTAACCTACACCCTAGCCTCTTTAACCTGCTCCATAGACTTCTTAATCCATACCCTCCTTAACCCGCCCCCTAAACTCCTTAATCCACACCCTCCTTAATAACCCGCCCCCTAGCCTCCTTAATCCACCCCCTAGCCTCCTTAACCTACACCCTAGTCTTTTTACTACACTAGTGGACCCATCCGCTCATTGTCCAGTTGCTTCAGCATCATGTTCAGCAGGAGACAGACAGCTGAAGTATAAAACAAGGCTGCGCTGTCCAGTCTGCAGTCTGGAGCTGCTACCCACCACCTCCGTCTGAGCTCACCTGCCAGTAAATTCACTGTGACAGGTGCGATCACAGCATCTCGGCAGGTGGCTGCAGGCTGTAGTCTCCCGACAGTGAGGGAAAAGGAAGGTTGGAGTCATAGTTATGAGAGAGGGGCTCCCACAGCTGTAGCTTGGAGGTACAGTATATTCTACGCAGCCAATGGAATAGGACAGTGAACATTGACTACAATGCTGCAAAGCCTGCTGTTGAATGTCTTTAGTCAGGTCTGTCTCGCTTGGGCTGCTATCTTGGGAGTTGGAACAACGCTCCCTTGGAAAGGGATTATACATACTATATACATTTTATGACACAATGTATTTTACAATAGTTATCTTTTGTTTGTTTTTAATCCCATCCTCAACCCCTGCCATCCATCTCTGAAGACCATCCAGTTTGAGTTCTATTTTCCATATATTTTTAAATGTGCTGTTTCACAAAAGTTCTGGACCTACATACATTTTACAGACATAGCATGTTTTTACATTTGTTATCTTGTTGTTTTTAGTCCCACCCTTCAGCTCCACTCAACCACTCCCATCTATCTATTTTTTACATTTCTATTTGTCATATATTTTTCAACTGTGCAGTGATGTTTCACAAAAGTTCTCAACCTTTCTATTCTCATAGTTTCTACAGATTGTAAATTAAAGATAAACCTTTTTAATAAAATTATTATTAAGTTATTGATCGATTGACTATGACTTTTCAAATCACCCAGCAGTGCTATATGCAGAGTAAGCTCCAGGTAAATGTTGCAATTCTTCAGCCATTCCTGGACCTGCGACCAAAAACAAGCTACATATGGACAGTACCAAAACAAAGGATCTAATGATTCTGTCTCTTCGCAGCAAAATCTGCAGAGCTGAGATGGTTGTATCTCCCATATACCGTAAATAACATTCTATTGGTTGCAATCATTTTGTATAATAATTTCAAGTCAAAGTCTCAGTCTTAGCCTCAGTCTCACTTGTATGGATTAAGGACAAAAAAAGAACAGTGTAACGGTTTTCGTTGGTGGAAGAAGGAGTAGACCAAAACGCAGCATAGTAAGTGTTCATGTTGGAAATGTAATCAAAACTGAACACTAAACAAAATAACAACGAGGAATAACGAGAACGAACCAGTTCTGTCAGGTGATACACACAAAACAGAAAACAACTACCCACAACTCAAGGGTGAAAACAGGCTGCCTAAGTATGGTTCTCAATAAGAGACAACGATTGACAGCTGCCTCTGATTCGGAACCATACCATGCCAAACACATACATATACAAACATAGAATGCCCACCCCAACTCACGCCCTGACCAACCTAAAACAGAGACATACAAAAGGAACTAAGGTCAGAACGTGACACAGTCAAAACCTAATTTCCTACAATAAGGTAACCTAATGAGAAGTGGGGTCAAATTTTACCTTTATTTAACTAGGCAAGTCAGTTAAGAACAAATTCTTATTTTCAATGACAGCCTAGAAACAGTGGGTTAACTGCCTGTTCAGGGGCAGAACAACAGATTTGTACCTTGTCAGCTCAGGGATATGAACTTGCAACCTTTTGGTTACTAGTCCAACACTCTAACCACTAGGCTACCCTGCCGCCAGTGTCGTCCCACTGCCATTTCATGACTATAGATCTCAAGTGTTGACCCTCAGTAAAAACTCCCTGAAGGGATACAGAATAGATTGTTTTGGTCAATCTCCCTTTTCTCTTTATAATTACAAAAGCAACTCTGAATTTGAGACTGAAGATGACTTCAATCTGTGATGTTACTGCTGAGTGAACAGTTGCATTGGACAGTTTGTTCTTATTAAAATCCACTTTGTGGTTGAATCAAACTGGTGCTTCATTGCTACAACCATATACAGGTCTCAAACGGGATAGAAGTCTCATGTGAAATACTGTTGAAGTAATATGCTACAGGTTCATCTGCCTCACCTAAAGCCCATTATTGTGGGAAGCTGCTATAAACCACCAAGTGCTAACAGTCAGTATCTGGATAATATGTGTTAAATGCTTGATAATGTATGTGATATCAACAGAGAGGTTTTCTGTGTGATTTAAATATTGACTGGCTTTTATCAAGCTGCCCACTCAAGAAAAAGCTTCAAACTGTAACTAGTGCCTGCAACCTGGTTAAGGTTATCAGTCAACCTACCAGGGTAGTTACAAACAGCATAGGAATGAAATCATCATGTATTGATCACTTCTTTACTAATGATGCAGAAATGTGCTTTTAATCACTATCCAGATCCATCAGATGAAGTGATCACAATATAGTAGCCATATCTAGGAAAACCACAGTTCCAAAGGCTGGGTTTCTACTTCTATACAATACGTTTTGTAGTGATTCCTATGTTGTTTATGTAAAGAATATTTGTTGGTCCATGGTTGTAATGAAGTAGCTGCACTTGACACATTTTTTAAATTGCTTACTAATAAGCATGAACCCATTAAGAAAATGACTGTAAAAACTGTTAAATCTCTGTGGATTGATGAGGAATTCAACAATTGTATGGTTGAGAGGGATGAGGCAAAAGGAATAGCAAAGAAGTCTGGCTGCACAACCGATTGGCAAACGCATTGCAAATTGAGAAATCATGTGACTAAACTGAATAATAATAATAAGAAACTACACAATGAAACAAATATAAATGACATAATGAATGATAGTAAAAAGCTTTGGAGCACCTTAAATTCATTATTTTTTCAAATTAGGCATGACATGCCAGCAACAAACACTGACACTACACATCCAAGTATATCTGACCAAATTATGAAAGACAAGCATTCTCATTTTGAATTCAGTATAGTGAGTGTGGAAGAGATAAATAAATATATTGTTGTCTCTGAGGATAATAGCGGACGATATCGCCACTCCTATTTGACATATTTTCTATTTAAACCTACTAGAAAGTGTGTGTCCTCAGGCCTGAAGAGATGCAAAAGTCATTCCCTCAAAAGACCCCTTTACTGGCTCATATTGCCAACCAATCAGCGTGTTACCAACCCTTAGTAAGCTTTTGGAAAACATGGTGTTTGACCAGATACAATGCTTTTAGCATTCTTATAGGGAAGGACATTCAACAAGAACTTACACAAATGATTGATGATTGGCTGACAGAAATTGATGATAAAAATATTGTGGGGGCTGTTTTGTTAGACTTGAGTGTGGCTTTTTACATCATCTATTATAACCTGCTGCTGCTGTGTTATGGCTTTACACCCCCTGCTATATTGGGGATAAATAAATACTGTACCTGTCTCAAAGAACACAGAGGGTGTCATTTGTTGTATTTTTGTGTATTTTACCCCTTTGATTTCCCCAATTTTGATCTTGTCTCATCACTGCAACTCCCCAACGGGCTCCCCAAGGTTGAGTCATGTGTCCTCCGAAACATGACCCGCCTAACCTCACTTCTTAACACCCGCATTCTTAACCTGGAATCCAGCCGCACCAATGTGTTAGAGGAAACACCGTTCAACTGACGACTGCAGGTGCCCGGCCTGCCACAAGGGGTTGTTAGAGCACAATGAGCCAAGTAAAGCCAAACCCTGCCGACTCTGGGCCAATTGTGTGGCACCCTATAGGACTCACGATCACGGCCGGTTGTGATAAAGCACGGGATCGAACCCGGGTCTGTAGTGAGACCTCTAGCACTGCAATGTAGTAGCTTAGAGCACTGAGCCACTCGGGAGGCCCACAGAGGGTGCTCTTAAATAGAAGCCTCTCAAACATAATCCAGGTAGAAACATACACATGGATTTAATACTGTAGATATGTGGTAGTGGTGTAGTAAGGGCCTGAGGGCACACAGTGTGTTTATGAAATCTGTGAATGTATTGTAATGTTTTTAAAACTGTATAACTGCCTTAATTTTGCTGGACCCCAGGAAAAGTAGCTCCTGCCTTGGCAGCCGCTAATGGGGATCCATAATACATACAAATACAAACATTCTGACCCCAATAATGGCAGTTCATAGTTAGATAAAGGTTCATTTAAAAGTTCATATTTAGCAGGTTTGTTGGAGTGTAAACATGTATTTTGATGCTTCATTTCAGACAGGAGCGGTTCTTAAATATGTCATGACCCAGTGGGATGGAGGAGAGGCGTTCTGGTCTTTGCAGGGAGGGAATTAAGAGTAGGTTTCTAAAAATAGAGCCTGGACTCGGGGTCAGTCCAAATGTTTGGACGCTGGTGGTGGTGGTGTTGGGGGGGGGGCACGTGTGTGTGCACGTGTGTGTGTGTTTGTGTGGAGGGGGCATAACTAGGCTTATGGCTGGGGTTTATATCTCATCAACCTGGTACCAAAGTCAGTGGCCCAAAAACGACAAAACCCATTGCCCCCCCCCCACTGCTTAGTGTTATACTCTTTCCCCAAATGAAAAAGTAAAGGAATAATCCCTTTGTTTAAATTTTTTCACTTTTTTTCTGCCTCTGGCCTGCTTTTCCAGATCGAAGTGAGGATGATGATGATGAAGAGAGACTAAAATGAAACAAGAGGAAAGTTGAGCATTGTATTTCATTACACCATTGTGTTCCTCTGTTAAACTTTGTTGTGCAGAGTTACTTCTCTCACCTTTCCTTCCCGTTGCCAATGGAAGTGTTTTTGACTTCACTCAGGTCCAAACACACTGGGGAGGGAAAGCGCTTATCCCCTCCCACTCCACCCTCCCCACTTCACCATCCCATCTCAGCTCCACCTCCATTGCAACTCAGCAAATGTAGCAGAGATTGGTTTCATTTTCTGGCCCCCGCCTCAGCTCACAGACTCATGCATGTTTCATCACATCATCCAAGCCCCACCCCACCTCCTCACCCCTCCCATTCCCCACCCCCCATACCCTAAAGCCGCTGCTGCACAATGCTATTGATTGGGGTGATTAATCTATCAAACTGTTATAAAGAGTTTCATATTTTAAAGGTGTTACCCCTTTTTCCACGTTTACGGTAGGGTAACCTACTAGAAGGGTTTGTTAGTTACCACTTCGACTTCCAGTCCCATTGGAACGTGATGAAGACTGACATCTTCTTATGCGATCATATGCCTATTGCAGTACCTGTACTTAGTGTGATCAGCCAATCAGCTGACTTTGCCAGGTTCAAACTCATTAGCGAGAACGAGAGGTTCATATAGGTAACCACCTAAAACTGGGATGTCTGGGATGTCTGATTAGTTGACCTATTTGTTGACGGTAATTTTCATAGATCTCTGGGGACCGGCATTATTGATGGTTCAGCTGTAATTGTAAGGAGTGCAGCTTGGAATCTGGAGTTTCCATTTGTAATGGATTTACTTTTTAGAAGTTAACCCCTGAGATGGATTCCTCTCTTCTCTTATCCTCCCCAGTGTGATACGTCTTCAGTTAATGGCATGGTATTCACAATAAATTACATTTTCCATAATTTAAAAAAATATTTATTTTAAAGTATTTTCTGATTTAGAGGATGACTGTGGAGAAAGATAGAGATAAATTGGGTCAAAAGGCAGTAGAGCAGATTCAAACTGTTTCTCTACTCAACTACAAGTGTGTGTGTGTGTGTGTGTGTGTGTGCATGCATGTGTTACACGTTAGTAAAGGCTATAAAGGAATACAGGACATACAGAACTATTTCAGGTCACATACAGACTGTTATAATAGTAAGGAAATGCCCATCCACCAGCTGAATGGCTTAGGTTAGTACAGAGAGAGGTATATATAATAAGACTGTTCTACATTAGTACCAGACCATTGGCCTTGATTCAGTTATTCTGGTGTTCTACTTCAGGGCAGAAACACACACACACACACACACACACCTGGTTAACACGCTTGAGCAGTGCCCCGATCACTGTGATCACATGTGACAAACCGCAGCGGCACCCAATCAATATACTACTGTTCTGGGGTAGAGGGATTAATGCTCTACCGGAGTGTGTGTGTGTGTGTGTGTGTGTGTGTGTGTGTGTGTGTGTGTGTGTGTGTGTGTGTGTGTGTGTGTGTGTGTGTGTGTGTGTGTGTGTGTGTTTGCATTGTATCCTGATTTGGCCCACATTAGTATTGTGTCTATATTTTATGTACACAATAAAACGATTGTGATACATTGTATCTGAATAGATAAAGACAGGCTCTGGAGGTTCCACCCCCAGTTGCCATGGGGTACTATGTGGTCCAGAGGCTCAACCCTCCTTTGCCGTGGGGTACTGTGTGGTCCGGAAGCTCAACCCCTTGTTGCTATGGGGTACTGTGTGGTCCGGAAGCTCAACCCCTTGTTGCTATGGGGTACTGTGTGGTCCGGAAGCTTAACCCCTTGTTGCTATGGGGTACTGTGTGGTCCTGAGGCTCAAACCCCCATTGCCATGGGGTACTGTGAGGTCCGGAAGCCGACTGTTCTTTTAAAGAGCTTGGAAATTTCCAGAAAATGATGTCATGGCTTTAGAAGCTTCTGATAGGCAAATTGACATCATTTGAGTCAGTTAGAGGTGTACTTCTGGATGTATTTCAAGGCCTAATAATAATTATAATTATTATAAGAATAATTTTGCACGCCCAATTTTTCAGTTTTTGATTTGTTAAAAAAGTTTGAAATATCCAATAAATGTCGTTCCACTTCATGATTGTGTCCCACTTGTTGTTGATTCTTCACAAAAAAATACAGTTTTATTACTTTATGTTTGAAGCCTGAAATGTGGCAAAAGGTCGCAAAGTTCAAGGGGGCCGAATACTTTCGCAAGGCACTGTATATCCACAGTAAAACGGGTCCTATATCGACAACCTGAAAGGCCGCTCAGCAAGGAGGAAGCCACTGCTCCAAAACCGCCATAAAAAAGCCAGACTACGGTTTGCAACTGCACATGGGGACAAGGACCGTACTTTTGGGAGAAATGTCCTCTGGTCTGATGAAACAAAAATAGAACTGTTTGACCATCGTTATGTTTGGAGGAAAAAGTGAGAGGCTTGCAAGCCGAAGAACACCATCCCAACCATGAAGCACGGGGATGCAGCATCATGTTGTGGGGGTGCTTTGCTGCAGGAGGGACAGGTTCACATCACAAAATAGATGGCATCATGAGGAAGCAGAATTATGTGGATATATTGAGGCAACATCTCAAGACATCAGTCAGGAAGTTAAAGCATTGTCACAAATTAGTTTTCCAAATGGACAATGATACCAAGCATACTTCCAAAGTGGTGACCAAATGAACTGAACTGAAAAAGCGTGTGCGAGCAAGGAAGCCTACTAACCTGACTCAGTTATTCCAGCTCTGTCAGAAGGAATGGGCCAAAATTCACCCAACTTATTGTGGGAATCTAGTGGAAGGCTACTTGAAACGTTTGACCAAAGTTAAACAATTTTAAGGCAATGTTATCAAATACTAATTGAGTATATGTAAACTTCTGACACACTGGGAATGTGATGAAAGAAATAAAAGCTGAAATAAATCATTCTCTTACATTTATTCTGACATTTCACATTCTTTAAATAAAGTGGTGATCCTAATTTACCTAAGACAGGGAATTTTTACTATGATTAATTGTCAGGAATTGTGAAAACAATGTATCTGGCTAAGTTGTATGTAATCTTACGACTTCAACAGTATATCTTTATATATATATTTTTATATATTTTTTCTTTGCAAGTATTTTAAAAATATTTTTCTTAACCCCAACTTCACCATACTCTCCTGCAATCCGCCTCACCCAATGTGGTATGGATCTGCTATTTTCTTTACTTTAGAACTGGAACCACCAACAGCACCTAGCCAGCTAACTAGCTAGTAGCTAGTAGTAAGCTAGCCACTGCTAGCGGTCATCAGCTAACCTTTAGCCCCGACAACTCCTGCCAGTCTGCACAGTGCGATTCAGCCCAGAGCTTATCGGTCTTCTTTTTCTCCATATTTCCGGATTCCTACCGCAAGCTCTGAACCTCTTCATCTGGATCATCGCAGCTAGCTAGCTGCTATCCGATTGGCTTCTCCTGGCTAACGTCTCTGTCCCGAAGCAAGTACCAATTAGCCTGGAGCTAGCCTATGCTAGGGCCATCTCCTAGCTAGCTGAAGTGGTCCATCAGCCACTCCTTGGGCTACAATACCTATTTTTCCAATAGGTGTTCAAATACTTATGTCATGCAATAAAATGCAAATTAATTACTTAAAAATCATACAATGTGATTTTCTGGATTTTTGTTTTAGATTCCGTCTCTCACAGTTGAAGTGTACCTATGATAAAAATGACAGTCCTCTACATGCTTTGTAAGTAGGAAAACCTGCAAAATCGGCAGTGTATCAAATACTTGTTCTCCCCACTGAATGTGTACTCCAGGCTGGTTTGCGCCGGGTTATTGTAACTTGTTTGTGTAAAGCTTTCTGAGTGCCGTGTTTTGTTCGCCTCAATAAAGGGCTCCGTTTGCTATCCATTTCTGCTCTCCTGCGCCTGACTTCCCAGCAGCCAGTTACACCCTCCATTACAAAATAATCCTTCACTCATGCTGCAAAACATACCCTTGTTAAACTGACTATCCTACCGTTCCTTGACTTCGGTGATGTCATTTACAAAATAGTCTCCAACACTCTACTCAGCAAATTGGATGCAGTCTATCACAGTGCCATCCGTTTTGTCACCAAAGCCCCATATACTACCCACCACTGCGACATGTATGTCCTCGTTGGCTGGCCCTCGCTTCATATTCGTCGCCAAACCCACTGGCTCCAGGTCATCTAAGTCTTTGCTAGGTAAAGCCCCGCCTTATCTCAGCTCACTGATCACCATATCAGCACCCACTCGTAACATGTGCTCCAGCAGGTACATTTCACTGGTCATCCCCAAAGCGAATTCCTCCTTTGGCCACCTTTCCTTCCAGTTCTCTGCTGCAAATGACTGGAATGAATTGTAACATCACTGAAGCTGGAGACTCACATCTCCCTCACTAACTTTAAGCACCAGCTGTCAGAGCAGCTCCCAGATCACTGCACCTGTACATAGCCCATCTGTAAATAGCCCATCCAACTACCTCATCCCCATACTGTTATTTATTTATTTTTCTCCTTTGCATCCCAGTATCTCTACTTGCACATTCATCTTCTGCACATCTATCCGTCCAGTGTTTAATTGCTAAATTGTAATTATTTTGCCACTATGGCATATTTATTGCCTTATCTCCCTTATCTTATCTCATTTGCACAAACTGTATATAGACTTTTTTCTATTGTTTTATCATTATGTTTGTTTATTCCATGTGTACCTCTGTGTTGTTGTTTGTGTCGCACTGCTTTGCTTATCTTGGCCAGGTCGCAGTTGTAAATGAGAACTTGTTCTCAACTAGCCTACCTGGTTAAATAAAGGTGAAACAAAAAATAAAAAATATATTTTGTCAAGAGGGTGATCCTGTGCCAATAAACAACTTTGACTGCCTTTGAGAGTTTTCCTTAAAGCATCATATCAAGGAAGGTGTCAGAAGGGAATTACATTCAAATCAACCTGTCAACCTGCTTTATATCTTACAGATTAATCAGTTTCCTTTTTACACAAAAAAACACAACTATGGCTTCTGATTACAGTATTGTCCTAATCAGTGAAACCCTGCTGGAAGGTTAGATTGGGAGATTTAAGCCTACAGTAGAAAGAAAGAAAATAAAACAAGAAAAAAAACATGGAAACTAAGACTGAAAGAATGAAGAAAATACAAAAATAAAGAAATAGGAGAGAAGGTAGGAGAGGTGGGTAGTCTTGGTAGAGAGAGTTAGAGATTGTGAGTGAGAGAGTGTGTGGGAGACATACTGTATACTCCTTGATTCAGGCAGGGGGGAGTTGCAGAACTCAGCCGGTTTCTCCGGAGGGAGAATGTTCACAGCTATATTCACACAACTCAGAGGGAAGATTTAGTTAGAGATGGCTTTGTTTGTCTTGGGCTACCTCCCCCTCGCCAAGATAATAGTTCTGTCAATATGGGAGATGAAGAAGCTTGGAGAGGTTTTATTTCATGAGTTTTAATGAGAGTGTATCTACCAGACATTCTGTACAGTTGTGTTGTGATTTGGGATAGTATATTTGGATCATGTTGTTTTTGTTTATGACTTTAATTTTTTGTTTTATTAATGAGTTAGGGTTTTATTCAATGTAATCATCAGATATTATATTTTAAAGTGATAATAAAACTCGGTCTAGTAAAATCAGTCTAATACAAACAGTCTAGTGAAATCAGTCGAGTACAAACAATCTAGTGAAATCAGTCTAGTACACTCAGTCTAGTAAAATCAGTCTAGTACAAACAGTCTAGTAAAATAAGTCTAGTACAAACAGTCTAGTAAAATCAGTCTAGTACAAACAGTCTAGTAAAATCAGTCTAGTACAAACAGTCTAGTAAAATAAGTCTAGTACAAACAGTCTAGTAAAATAAGTATAGTACAGTCTAGTAAAATCAGTCTAGTACAGTCTAGTGAAATCAGTCTAGTACAAACAGTCTAGTAAAAGCAGTCTTGTACAGTCTATTGAAATCAGTCTAGTACAGTCTAGTGAAATCAGTCTAGTACAAACAGTCTAGTGAAATCAGTCTAGTACAAACAGTCTAGTAAAATCAGTCTAGTACTGTCTAGTGAAATCAGTCTAGTACAAACAGTCTAGTAAAATCAGTCTAGTACAAACAATCTAGTAAAATCAGTCTAGTACAAACAGTCTAGCGAAATCAGTCTAGTACAGTCTAGTAAAATCAGTCTAGTACAGTCAGTCTAGTGAAATCAGTCTAGTACAAACAGTCTAGAAAAATCAGTCTAGTACACTCAGTCTAGTAAAATCAGTCTAGTACAGTCTAGTGAAATCAGTCTAGTACAAACAGTCTAGTAAAATCAGTCTAGTACAAACAGTCTAGTAAAATCAGTCTAGTACAAACAGTCTAGTAAAATCAGTCTAGTACAAACAGTCTAGTAAAATCAGTCTAGTACAAACAGTCTAGTAAAATAAGTCTAGTACAAACAGTCTAGTAAAATAAGTATAGTACAGTCTAGTAAAATCAGTCTAGTACAGTCTAGTGAAATCAGTCTAGTACAGTCTAGTGAAATCAGTCTAGTACAAACAGTCTAGTGAAATCAGTCTAGTACAAACAGTCTAGTAAAATCAGTCTTGTACAGTCTATTGAAATCAGTCTAGTACAGTCTAGTGAAATCAGTCTAGTACAAACAGTCTAGTGAAATCACTCTAGTACAAACAGTCTAGTAAAATCAGTCTAGTACTGTCTAGTGAAATCAGTCTAGTGCAAACAGTCTAGTAAAATCAGTCTAGTACAAACAATCTAGTAAAATCAGTCTAGTACAAACAGTCTAGCGAAATCAGTCTAGTACAGTCTAGTAAAATCAATTGTACTAGTGAAATCAGTCTAGTACAAACAGTCTAGAAAAATCAGTCTAGTACACTCAGTCTAGTAAAATCAGTCTAGTACAGTCTAGTGAAATCAGTGTAGTACAAACAGTCTAGTAAAATCAGTCTAGTACAAACAGTCTAGTAAAATCAGTCTAGTACAAACAGTCTAGTAAAATCAGTCTGGTACAAACAGTTTAGTAAAATCAGTCTAGTACACTCAGTCTAGTAAAATAAGTCTAGTACAGTCTAGTAAAATCAGTCTAGTACAAACAGTCTAGTAAAATCAGTCTAGTACAAAAAGTCTAGTAAAATCAGTCTAGTACAAACAGTCTAGTAAAATCAGTCTAGTACAGTCTAGTGAAATCAGTCTAGTACAGTCTAGTGAAATCAGTCTAGTACAAACAGTCTAGTGAAATCAGTCTAGTACAAACAGTCTAGTAAAATCAGTCTTGTACAGTCTATTGAAATCAGTCTAGTACAGTCTAGTGAAATCAGTCTAGTACAAACAGTCTAGTGAAATCAGTCTAGTACAAACAGTCTAGTAAAATCAGTCTAGTACTGTCTAGTGAAATCAGTCTAGTACAAACAGTCTAGTAAAATCAGTCTAGTACAAACAATCTAGTAAAATCAGTCTAGTACAAACAGTCTAGCGAAATCAGTCTAGTACAGTCTAGTAAAATCAGTCTAGTACAGTCAGTCTAGTGAAATCAGTCTAGTACAAACAGTCTAGAAAAATCAGTCTAGTACAATCAGTCTAGTAAAATCAGTCTAGTACAGTCTAGTGAAATCAGTCTAGTACAAACAGTCTAGTAAAATCAGTCTAGTACAAACAGTCTAGTAAAATCAGTCTGGTACAAACAGTTTAGTAAAATCAGTCTAGTACACTCAGTCTAGTAAAATAAGTCTAGTACAGTCTAGTAAAATCAGTCTAGTACAAACAGTCTAGTAAAATCAGTCTAGTACAAAAAGTATAGTAAAATCAGTCTAGTACAAACAGTCTAGTAAAATCAGTCTAGTACAGTCTAGTAAAATCAGTCTAGTACAGTCTAGTGAAATCAGTCTAGTACAAACAGTCTAGTGAAATCAGTCTAGTACAAACAGTCTAGTAAAATCAGTCTAGTACAAATAGTCTAGTAAAATCAGTCTTGTACAGTCTATTGAAATCAGTCTAGTACAGTCTATTAAAATCAGTCTAGTACAGTCAGTCTAGTGAAATCAGTCTAGTACAAACAGTCTAGAAAAATCAGTCTAGTACACTCAGTCTAGTAAAATCAGTCTAGTACAGTCTAGTGAAATCAGTCTAGTACAAACAGTCTACTAAAATCAGTCTAGTACAAACAGTCTAGTAAAATAAGTCTAGTACAAACAGTCTAGTAAAATAAGTCTAGTACAAACAGTCTAGTAAAATAAGTATAGTACAGTCTAGTAAAATCAGTCTAGTACAGTCTAGTGAAATCAGTATAGTACAGTCTAGTGAAATCAGTCTAGTACAAACAGTCTAGTGAAATCAGTCTAGTACAAACAGTCTAGTAAAATCAGTCTTGTACAGTCTATTGAAATCAGTCTAGTACAGTCTAGTGAAATCAGTCTAGTACAAACAGTCTAGTGAAATCACTCTAGTACAAACAGTCTAGTAAAATCAGTCTAGTACTGTCTAGTGAAATCAGTCTAGTACAAACAGTCTAGTAAAATCAGTCTAGTACAAACAATCTAGTAAAATCAGTCTAGTACAAACAGTCTAGCGAAATCAGTCTAGTACAGTCTAGTAAAATCAGTCTAGTACAGTCAGTCTAGTGAAATCAGTCTAGTACAAACAGTCTAGAAAAATGAGTCTAGTACACTCAGTCTAGTAAAATCAGTCTAGTACAGTCTAGTGAAATCAGTCTAGTACAAACAGTCTAGTAAAATCAGTCTAGTACAAACAGTCTAGTAAAATCAGTCTAGTACAAACAGTCTAGTAAAATCAGTCTGGTACAAACAGTTTAGTAAAATCAGTCTAGTACACTCAGTCTAGTAAAATAAGTCTAGTACAGTCTAGTAAAATCAGTCTAGTACAAACAGTCTAGTAAAATCAGTCTAGTACAAAAAGTCTAGTAAAATCAGTCTAGTACAAACAGTCTAGTAAAATCAGTCTAGTACAAACAGTCTAGTAAAATCAGTCTAGTACAGTCTAGTGAAATCAGTCTAGTACAGTCTAGTGAAATCAGTCTAGTACAAACAGTCTAGTGAAATCAGTCTAGTACAAACAGTCTAGTAAAATCAGTCTTGTACAGTCTATTGAAATCAGTCTAGTACAGTCTAGTGAAATCAGTCTAGTACAAACAGTCTAGTGAAATCAGTCTAGTACAAACAGTCTAGTAAAATCAGTCTAGTACTGTCTAGTGAAATCAGTCTAGTACAAACAGTCTAGTAAAATCAGTCTAGTACAAACAATCTAGTAAAATCAGTCTAGTACAAACAGTCAAGCGAAATCAGTCTAGTACAGTCTAGTAAAATCAGTCTAGTACAGTCAGTCTAGTGAAATCAGTCTAGTACAAACAGTCTAGAAAAATCAGTCTAGTACAATCAGTCTAGTAAAATCAGTCTAGTACAGTCTAGTGAAATCAGTCTAGTACAAACAGTCTAGTAAAATCAGTCTAGTACAAACAGTCTAGTAAAATCAGTCTGGTACAAACAGTTTAGTAAAATCAGTCTAGTACACTCAGTCTAGTAAAATAAGTCTAGTACAGTCTAGTAAAATCAGTCTAGTACAAACAGTCTAGTAAAATCAGTCTAGTACAAAAAGTCTAGTAAAATCAGTCTAGTACAAACAGTCTAGTAAAATCAGTCTAGTACAGTCTAGTAAAATCAGTCTAGTACAGTCTAGTGAAATCAGTCTAGTACAAACAGTCTAGTAAAAGCAGTCTTGTACAGTCTATTGAAATCAGTCTAGTACAGTCTAGTGAAATCAGTCTAGTACAAACAGTCTAGTGAAATCAGTCTAGTACAAACAGTCTAGTAAAATCAGTCTAGTACTGTCTAGTGAAATCAGTCTAGTACAAACAGTCTAGTAAAATCAGTCTAGTACAAACAATCTAGTAAAATCAGTCTAGTACAAACAGTCTAGCGAAATCAGTCTAGTACAGTCTAGTAAAATCAGTCTAGTACAGTCAGTCTAGTGAAATCAGTCTAGTACAAACAGTCTAGAAAAATCAGTCTAGTACACTCAGTCTAGTAAAATCAGTCTAGTACAGTCTAGTGAAATCAGTCTAGTACAAACAGTCTAGTAAAATCAGTCTAGTACAAACAGTCTAGTAAAATCAGTCTAGTACAAACAGTCTAGTAAAATCAGTCTAGTACAAACAGTCTAGTAAAATCAGTCTAGTACAAACAGTCTAGTAAAATAAGTCTAGTACAAACAGTCTAGTAAAATAAGTATAGTACAGTCTAGTAAAATCAGTCTAGTACAGTCTAGTGAAATCAGTCTAGTACAGTCTAGTGAAATCAGTCTAGTACAAACAGTCTAGTGAAATCAGTCTAGTACAAACAGTCTAGTAAAATCAGTCTTGTACAGTCTATTGAAATCAGTCTAGTACAGTCTAGTGAAATCAGTCTAGTACAAACAGTCTAGTGAAATCACTCTAGTACAAACAGTCTAGTAAAATCAGTCTAGTACTGTCTAGTGAAATCAGTCTAGTGCAAACAGTCTAGTAAAATCAGTCTAGTACAAACAATCTAGTAAAATCAGTATAGTACAAACAGTCTAGCGAAATCAGTCTAGTACAGTCTAGTAAAATCAATTGTACTAGTGAAATCAGTCTAGTACAAACAGTCTAGAAAAATCAGTCTAGTACACTCAGTCTAGTAAAATCAGTCTAGTACAGTCTAGTGAAATCAGTGTAGTACAAACAGTCTAGTAAAATCAGTCTAGTACAAACAGTCTAGTAAAATCAGTCTAGTACAAACAGTCTAGTAAAATCAGTCTGGTACAAACAGTTTAGTAAAATCAGTCTAGTACACTCAGTCTAGTAAAATAAGTCTAGTACAGTCTAGTAAAATCAGTCTAGTACAAACAGTCTAGTAAAATCAGTCTAGTACAAAAAGTCTAGTAAAATCAGTCTAGTACAAACAGTCTAGTAAAATCAGTCTAGTACAAACAGTCTAGTAAAATCAGTCTAGTACAGTCTAGTGAAATCAGTCTAGTACAGTCTAGTGAAATCAGTCTAGTACAAACAGTCTAGTGAAATCAGTCTAGTACAAACAGTCTAGTAAAATCAGTCTTGTACAGTCTATTGAAATCAGTCTAGTACAGTCTAGTGAAATCAGTCTAGTACAAACAGTCTAGTGAAATCAGTCTAGTACAAACAGTCTAGTAAAATCAGTCTAGTACTGTCTAGTGAAATCAGTCTAGTACAAACAGTCTAGTAAAATCAGTCTAGTACAAACAATCTAGTAAAATCAGTCTAGTACAAACAGTCTAGCGAAATCAGTCTAGTACAGTCTAGTAAAATCAGTCTAGTACAGTCAGTCTAGTGAAATCAGTCTAGTACAAACAGTCTAGAAAAATCAGTCTAGTACAATCAGTCTAGTAAAATCAGTCTAGTACAGTCTAGTGAAATCAGTCTAGTACAAACAGTCTAGTAAAATCAGTCTAGTACAAACAGTCTAGTAAAATCAGTCTGGTACAAACAGTTTAGTAAAATCAGTCTAGTACACTCAGTCTAGTAAAATAAGTCTAGTACAGTCTAGTAAAATCAGTCTAGTACAAACAGTCTAGTAAAATCAGTCTAGTACAAAAAGTATAGTAAAATCAGTCTAGTACAAACAGTCTAGTAAAATCAGTCTAGTACAGTCTAGTAAAATCAGTCTAGTACAGTCTAGTGAAATCAGTCTAGTACAAACAGTCTAGTGAAATCAGTCTAGTACAAACAGTCTAGTAAAATCAGTCTAGTACAAATAGTCTAGTAAAATCAGTCTTGTACAGTCTATTGAAATCAGTCTAGTACAGTCTATTAAAATCAGTCTAGTACAGTCAGTCTAGTGAAATCAGTCTAGTACAAACAGTCTAGAAAAATCAGTCTAGTACACTCAGTCTAGTAAAATCAGTCTAGTACAGTCTAGTGAAATCAGTCTAGTACAAACAGTCTACTAAAATCAGTCTAGTACAAACAGTCTAGTAAAATAAGTCTAGTACAAACAGTCTAGTAAAATAAGTCTAGTACAAACAGTCTAGTAAAATAAGTATAGTACAGTCTAGTAAAATCAGTCTAGTACAGTCTAGTGAAATCAGTATAGTACAGTCTAGTGAAATCAGTCTAGTACAAACAGTCTAGTGAAATCAGTCTAGTACAAACAGTCTAGTAAAATCAGTCTTGTACAGTCTATTGAAATCAGTCTAGTACAGTCTAGTGAAATCAGTCTAGTACAAACAGTCTAGTGAAATCACTCTAGTACAAACAGTCTAGTAAAATCAGTCTAGTACTGTCTAGTGAAATCAGTCTAGTACAAACAGTCTAGTAAAATCAGTCTAGTACAAACAATCTAGTAAAATCAGTCTAGTACAAACAGTCTAGCGAAATCAGTCTAGTACAGTCTAGTAAAATGAGTCTAGTACAGTCAGTCTAGTGAAATCAGTCTAGTACAAACAGTCTAGAAAAATGAGTCTAGTACACTCAGTCTAGTAAAATCAGTCTAGTACAGTCTAGTGAAATCAGTCTAGTACAAACAGTCTAGTAAAATCAGTCTAGTACAAACAGTCTAGTAAAATCAGTCTAGTACAAACAGTCTAGTAAAATCAGTCTGGTACAAGCAGTTTAGTAAAATCAGTCTAGTACACTCAGTCTAGTAAAATAAGTCTAGTACAGTCTAGTAAAATCAGTCTAGTACAAACAGTCTAGTAAAATCAGTCTAGTACAAAAAGTCTAGTAAAATCAGTCTAGTACAAACAGTCTAGTAAAATCAGTCTAGTACAAACAGTCTAGTAAAATCAGTCTAGTACAGTCTAGTGAAATCAGTCTAGTACAGTCTAGTGAAATCAGTCTAGTACAAACAGTCTAGTGAAATCAGTCTAGTACAAACAGTCTAGTAAAATCAGTCTTGTACAGTCTATTGAAATCAGTCTAGTACAGTCTAGTGAAATCAGTCTAGTACAAACAGTCTAGTGAAATCAGTCTAGTACAAACAGTCTAGTAAAATCAGTCTAGTACTGTCTAGTGAAATCAGTCTAGTACAAACAGTCTAGTAAAATCAGTCTAGTACAAACAATCTAGTAAAATCAGTCTAGTACAAACAGTCAAGCGAAATCAGTCTAGTACAGTCTAGTAAAATCAGTCTAGTACAGTCAGTCTAGTGAAATCAGTCTAGTACAAACAGTCTAGAAAAATCAGTCTAGTACAATCAGTCTAGTAAAATCAGTCTAGTACAGTCTAGTGAAATCAGTCTAGTACAAACAGTCTAGTAAAATCAGTCTAGTACAAACAGTCTAGTAAAATCAGTCTGGTACAAACAGTTTAGTAAAATCAGTCTAGTACACTCAGTCTAGTAAAATAAGTCTAGTACAGTCTAGTAAAATCAGTCTAGTACAAACAGTCTAGTAAAATCAGTCTAGTACAAAAAGTCTAGTAAAATCAGTCTAGTACAAACAGTCTAGTAAAATCAGTCTAGTACAGTCTAGTAAAATCAGTCTAGTACAGTCTAGTGAAATCAGTCTAGTACAAACAGTTTAGTAAAATCAGTCTAGTACACTCAGTCTAGTAAAATAAGTCTAGTACAGTCTAGTGAAATCAGTCTAGTACAAACAGTCTAGTAAAATCAGTCTAGTACAAAAAGTCTAGTAAAATCAGTCTAGTACAAACAGTCTAGTAAAATCAGTCTAGTACAGTCTAGTAAAATCAGTCTAGTACAGTCTAGTGAAATCAGTCTAGTACAAACAGTCTAGTGAAATCAGTCTAGTACAAATAGTCTAGTAAAATCAGTCTTGTACAGTCTATTGAAATCAGTCTAGTACAGTCTAGTGAAATCAGTCTAGTACAAACAGTCTAGTGAAATCAGTCTAGTACAAACAGTCTAGTAAAATCAGTCTAGTACTGTCTAGTGAAATCAGTCTAGTACAAACAGTCTAGTACAAACAATCTAGTAAAATCAGTCTAGTACAAACAGTCTAGTGAAATCAGTCTAGTACAGTCTAGTAAAATCAGTCTAGTACAGTCAGTCTAGTGAAATCAGTCTAGTACAAACAGTCTAGAAAAATCAGTCTAGTACACTCAGTCTAGTAAAATCAGTCTAGTACAGTCTAGTGAAATCAGTCTAGTACAAACAGTCTAGTAAAATCAGTCTAGTACAAACAGTCTAGTAAAATCAGTCTAGTACAGTCTAGTGAAATCAGTCTAGTACAAACAGTCTAGTGAAATCAGTCTAGTACAAACAGTCTAGTAAAATCAGTCTAGTACAAATAGGCTAGTAAAATCAGTCTTGTACAGTCTATTGAAATCAGTCTGGTACAGTCTAGTGAAATCAGTCTAGTACAAACAGTCTAGTGAAATCAGTCTAGTACAAACAGTCTAGTAAAATCAGTCTAGTATTGTCTAGTGAAATCAGTCTAGTACAAACAGTCTAGTAAAATCAGTCTAGTACAAACAATCTAGTAAAATCAGTCTAGTACAAACAGTTTAGTGAAATTAGTCTAGTACAGTCTAGTAAAATCCGTCTAGTACAGTCAGTCTAGTGAAATCAGTCTAGTACAAACAGTCTAGAAAAATCAGTCTAGTACACTCAGTCTAGTAAAATCAGTCTAGTACAGTCAAGTGAAATCAGTCTAGTACAAACAGTCTAGTGAAATCAGTCTAGTACAAACAGTCTAGTCAAATCAGTCTAGTACAAACAGTCTAGTAAAATCAGTCTGGTACAAACAGTTTAGTAAAATCAGTCTAGTACACTCAGTCTAGTAAAATAAGTCTAGTACAGTCTAATAAAATCAGTCTAGTACAAACAGTCTAGTAAAATCAGTCTAGTACAAACAGTCTAGTGAAATCAGTCTAGTACAAACAGTCTAGTAAAATCAGTCTAGTACAAACAGTCTAGTAAAATAAGTCTAGTACAAACAGTCTAGTAAAATCAGTCTAGTACAAACAGTCTAGTAAATTAAGTCTAGTACAAACAGTCTAGTAAAATAATTCTAGTACAGTCTAGTGAAATCAGTCTAGTACAGTCTAGTGAAATCAGTATAGTACAATCTAGTGAAATCAGTCTAGTACAGTCTAGTGAAATCAGTCTGGTACAAACAGTCTAGTAAAATTAGTCTAGTACAAACAGTCTAGTAAAATCAGTCTAGTAAAGTCTAGTGAAATAAGTCTAGTACAGTCTAGTGAAATCAGTCTAGTACAGTCTAGTGAAATCAGTCTAGTACAAACAGTCTGGTGAAATCAGTCTAGTACAAACAGTCTAGTAAAATCAGTCTAGTACAAACAGTCTAGTAAAATCAGTCTGGTACAAACAGTTTAGTAAAATCAGTCTAGTACACTCAGTCTAGTAAAATAAGTCTAGTACAGTCTAATAAAATCAGTCTAGTACAAACAGTCTAGTAAAATCAGTCTAGTACAAACAGTCTAGTAAAATCAGTCTAGTACAGTCTAGTGAAATCAGTCTAGTACAAACAGTCTAGTGAAATCAGTCTAGTACAAACAGTCTAGTAAAATCAGTCTAGTACAAATAGTCTAGTAAAATCAGTCTTGTACAGTCTATTTAAACCAGTCTAGTACAGTCTAGTGAAATCAGTCTAGTACAAACAGTCTAGTGAAATCAGTCTAGTACAAACAGTCTAGTAAAATCAGTTTAGTACTGTCTAGTGAAATCAGTCTAGTACAAACAGTCTAGTAAAATCAGTCTAGTACAAACAATCTAGTAAAATCAGTCTAGTACAAACAGTCTAGTGAAATCAGTCTAGTACAGTCTAGTAAAATCAGTCTAGTACAGTCAATCTAGTGAAATCAGTCTAGTACAAACAGTCTAGAAATATCAGTCTAGTACACTCAGTCTAGTAAAATCAGTCTAGTACAGTCTAGTGAAATCAGTCTAGTACAGTCTAGTGAAATCAGTCTAGTACAGTCTAGTGAAATCAGTCTAGTACAAACAGTCTAGTAAAATCAGTCTAGTACAAACAGTCTGGTAAAATAAGTCTAGTACAAACAGTCTAGTAAAATAAGTCTAGTACAGTCTAGTGAAATCAGTCTAGTACAGTCTAGTGAAATCAGTCTAGTACAGTCTAGTGAAATCAGTCTAGTACAAACAGTCTAGTAAAATCAGTCTAGTACAAACAGTCTAGTAAAATCAGTCTAGTACAAACAGTCTAGTAAAATAAGTCTAGTACAAACAGTCTAGTAAAATCAGTCTAGTACAAACAGTCTAGTAAAATAAGTCTAGTACAAACAGTCTAGTAAAATAAGTCTAGTACAGTCTAGTGAAATCAGTCTAGTACAGTCTAGTGGATTCAGTCTAGTACAATCTAGTGAAATCAGTCTAGTACAGTCTAGTGAAATCAGTCTAGTACAAACAGTCTAGTAAAATTAGTCTAGTACAAACAGTCTAGTAAAATCAGCCTAGTACAAACAGTCTAGTAAAATCAGTCTAGTAAAGTCTAGTGAAATAAGTCTAGTACAGTCTAGTGAAATCAGTCTAGTACATTCTAGTGAAATCAGTCTATTACAAACAGTCTGGTGAAATCAGTCTAGTACAAACAGTCTAGTAAAATCAGTCTAGTACAAACAGTCTAGTAAAATCAGTCTGGTACAAACAGTTTAGTAAAATCAGTCTAGTACACTCAGTCTAGTAAAATAAGTCTAGTACAGTCTAATAAAATCAGTCTAGTACAAACAGTCTAGTAACAGAGGGACAGAGGTTCACCTTCCAGCGTCTCTAAAAAGTATTGACTTTGGGGGGGGTGAATAGTTATGCACACTCAAGTTTTCCGTTTTTTTGTCTTATTTCTTGTTTGTTTCACAATAAAAAAATATTTTGTTTCCGGAGGCTCCGGACCGTAGATCGTCGCCGGAGGCTCCGGACTGGGAACTCCCGCTGGAGGCTCCGGACTGGGAACCGTCGCTGGAGGCTCCGGACTGGGAACCATCCCTGTAGGCTCCGGACTGGGAACCATCCCTGTAGGCTCCGGACTGGGAACCATCGCTGGAGGCTCCGGGCCATGGATCATCACTGGAGGCTCCGGGCCATGAATCATCACTGGAGGCTTCGGGCCATGGATCATCACTGGAGGCTCCGGGCCATGGATCATCACTGGAGGCTCCGGGTCATGGATCATTACTGGAGGCTCCGGGCCATGGATCATCACTGGAGGCTCCGGGCCATGGATCATCACTGGAGGCTTCGGGGCATGGATCATCACTGCAGGCTTCGTGCCATGGATCATCACTGGAGGCTTTGTGCGTGGAGCTGGCACAGGACGTACCAGGCTGGAGACACGCACTGGAGGCCGGGTGCATGGAGCTGGCACAGGATATACTGGACCGTGGAGGCATACTGGAGGACATCTTGGTCATGTTCTGTTATAATCTCCACCCGGCACAGCCAGAAGAGGACTGGCCACCCCACATAGCCTGGTTCCTCTCTAGGTTTCTTCCTAGGTTTTGGCCTTTCTAGGGAGTTTTTCCTAGCCACCGTGCTTCTATACCTGCATTGCTTGCTGTTTGGGGTTTTAGGCTGGGTTTCTGTACAGCACTTTGAGATATCAGCTGATGTACGAAGGGCTATATAAATACATTTGATGATTTGACTGGAGCGTAGAGCTGGCACAACGCATCCTGGACAAATGACCACCCTCGCACGGCAAGTGTGGGGAGCTAGCACAGGACGCACTGGGCTGTGAAGGCGCATCGGAGATACAGCGCGTAGAGCTGGCGCAGGATATCCGGGACCGAGGAGGCGCACTGGAGATCAGGCGCGTTGAGCCGGCACCACCCGTCCTGGGCAGATGCTCACTTTCGCACGGCAAGTGCGGGGAGCTGGCACAGACCGCACTGGGCTGTGGATGCGCACTGGAGGCACAGTGCGTATCACCGCAAAACATGGTGCCTGACCGGTCACACGCTCCCCACGGTGAGTACAGAGAGTTGGCTCTGGTTCAAACCCTGGCTCCGCCAACCACCCCGTGTCTCCCCCCAAAACATTTTTTGGGGCTGCCTGTCGAGCTTCCGTCATGGTCGCGAACCACGGTGTCGTCGTTGTTGCTCCTTCGCTGCTTCCGCCTGCTTCCCCGGCAGGCTTTTGTGTCTTGCCAAGACTTCCTCCAAAGTCCAGGATATTCTCTTCTTGACCTCCTCCAAAGACCAGGATGCCATCTCCTCCCAGGCACGCTGCTTGGTCCAGTTGTGGTGGGATCTTCTGTAACGCTCGTCGTTGTATGGATGGTCGGACCAAGATGCAGTAATCATTTTTTATTAATGATAACCAGCAACACAACCAGAAAGAGTAACCAACAAAACGTACAGCTTTGTAGGGCTCAAAAGCAACAATACAAAAACAAGATCCCACAAACAACAGGTGGGAAAAGGCTGCCTAAATATGATACCCAATCAGAGACCACGATAGACAGCTGCCCTTCCGATCGCGAACCATACCAGGCCAAAAAAGAAATAAAAAACATAGATTGCCCACCCTAGTCACACCTAACCAAATAGAGATTATTATTTTATTTTTTTTACCCCGTTTTTCTCCCCAATTTCATGGTATCCAATTGTTTAGTAGCTACTATCTTGTCTCATCACTACAACTCCCGTATGGACTCAGGAGAGACAAAGGTTGAAAGTCATGCGTCCTCTGATACACAACCCAACCAAGCCGCACTGCTTCTTAACACAGCTCGCATCCAACCCGGAAGCCAGCCGCACCAATGTATTAACACAGACATGTTAACACAGACATGTGATTCCACCACGAAACTAGTTCATTATTGCCAGAGTTGGATATATCTGGAGTAAATCAATTGGGTAGGTGTATGGTTTTTATCAAGTTTGTGAAGTTTTCTCTCTAATCATGAGGCTCAAGGGTAATGGGTTGAGCCCTATGTTTTTCCTGGCCCCACTATCTGACCAGGGGAAAATTCTGAACCCAGATGATTATCTTGGTCAGACCTCAGCCAGCAGGAGGGCCGTAGTAACGATGACATTATGTGCCTGTGTTTAGTGTGGGAAGCTACAGTAGTGTGACATTGCCATTAGCTTACGCCTCATTATAACAGGAAGCTATTGACTCTGCTTAACAGACAATAAATTAGTCAAATCCATGTGTTGTGAGGATTTAGGAACTAATCAGTGACTGACTGGAGCATAAACTGGTGTCAGTGGTGTCAGTGATATACGATCTGTTGGACTGAGAAAGAGGTGAGAGATTAGGAGGTGGGATACAGTCAGAGATACACCATTTGTGAGTCAGATCTTGACATTGACATCACTGAGCCACCTGTTGCATGGGAAGGAGTTTACAGAGGGAGAAGTTCATGTCCTGGGAAGTTCATGTCAGCAGGAAAAACTCAGGGCCCTAACTATAATAGTATTAAATCAAAGTAACAGTAACAAGTCAAATTTGAGAAAGTATCTTTATGTCTACGAGATAATATCTGTCTCCTCACTGAGTCATAGTCATCACTCTACTCCAACATGAACCTGAGTCCCCTCTGTTCACCAAACTAACACGCACCATCACATAACTGTTGCTCTGCTCCGTGCGTCTTCGCTCTTCACCATGGAAGGAGGGGGGCGGCGGGCGGCAGGGGAGAGGGTTGGTGGAAGGGGGGGTTGGAGTCTGTCCCTGGGAGACAGATGGCATAGGGCTCCTATCTGTGCCAGGCTGTGGAAGGTTCTGGAAGCGCTCCACGTGCTGGATAGCGGGTAACTGGTGCCCGGGGCGGCCGTGGGCGTCACTCTGCTCCGCAGCTCGCAGTACAGCTCCTCAGGCGCAGGAACCCTGCCTCCCCCGCCCCATCTGTTCCCCAAGTGTGTCCACACACACACACACACACACACACACACACACACACACACACACACACACACACACACACACACACATGAACATACCCATGCACACACATGCATGCACACACACGTCAAAGACCGCTCCCCACTAATAAACAAGACAGTGCTGAGTTCAGTCACAGTGCAGCCGGAATCCCCCCTCCACCACTTCCCTTCTGATGGCATCATATCCCCCACTTGTTTTGTAGCCTTAAACTTCAGTCTAGAAAGCAATCCCCACAGAATAATTTACCCACCAAATGATCATCAAAGAATCCCATTATGACCAGAGCAGCCTAATCCAAATGTCAGGACCTTAATTGGATTGTTGGCATCTGGGTAGTGTTCAGTAGAAATATAACATTTTGAAATTGAGTGAAACGGGAAGGTTCTACCTGAATTTGTCTAATCCATGGTAACAGTCTACTAAAAGGTGTACCCTACTGAACACGACCCTGGACCCAGATTTCAGATGAGCTACTCCTCCCTCTGTGGAAGTGATGGATGATATGTAGTATAGGGACTTCCAGTAAATGGGGGGGGGGGGGGGGGTGAAACTGGAGTCTCCAGAGCCCTGATGGAGTCAGACGAGAAACAGGAAGTCTCCATGTGTTTGGATCTGAACAGCAGACCAGAATGGCCGCCATAAGGCAGACACGTCTGAGGATGACAAGGCTCTATCTGTCACAGTCACAGTGACGATCGTCTCAAGATCATGGGCCAACAAAGGTTTATCAAAATTACATTTTTAGACTGACTCATATTTATGATTATACATTTACAAAACAGGATTGTTACATTAAAGACGATGAGACGATGGACGCCACTCATGTTTTAAAATCGGGGCATTGTACTGATTTCTAGTCAGAGATTTCATGACACTTCACTAGAACATTCAAACTGGATAGTGGCATTGAGTTGTACAAATTGTATTTAAAACGATGCACCCCTTTTTTCCCTCAGATCAGCCTCAGATTGTCGGACATGGACTCTGGAAGATGTCAACAGCGTACTACAGGGTTGCTGGCCCATGTTGACTCCAATGCTTCCCACAGTTGTGTCAAGTTGGCTGGATGTCCTTTCGGTGGTGGACCATTCTTGAATCACACGGGAAACTGTTGAGCGAGAAAATCCCAGCAGCATTGCAGTTCTTGGCACACTCAAACTGGTGCACCTAGCACCGTTCAAAGGCACTTAAATATTTTGTCTTGCCCATCACCCTCTGAATGGTATATATACACAATCCATGTCTCAATTGTCTCAAGGCTTAAAAATCCTTAATTAACATGTCTCCTCCCCCTCTTCTACACCGATTGAAGTGGATTTAACAAGTGACATCAATAAGGGATCATAGCTTTCACATGGTCAGTCTATGTCTTGAAAAGAGCAGGTGTTCCTAATGTTTTGTACACTCAGTATATGCACTGTATGTACATATCTACTTCAATGACCTCGTACCCCTGCACATCGACTCAGTACAGGTACACCGTGTGTGTATAGCCAAGTTACTATTACTCATTGTGTATTCATTCATTGTGTTATTATTTTTCTCTCGGCTATGTTATGAAGGGTCGTAAGTAAGCTTTCACTGTTAGTCTACACCTGTAGTTTACAAAGCATGTGACAAATATGGTTCTGAGCGAGCACTGCTGGTCCGGGTCCTAACATTGCTGGTGCGGGTCCTAACGTTGCTGGTCCGGGTCCTAACGTTGCTGGTCCGGGTCCTAACGTTGCTGGTCCGGGTCCTAACGTTGCTGGTCCAGGTCCTAACGTTGCTGGTCCAGGTCCTAACGTTGCTGGTCCGGGTCCTAACGTTGCTGGTCCAGGTCCTAACGTTGCTGGTCCAGGTCCTAACGTTGCTGGTCCAGGTCCTAAAATTGCTTTTAGCACCGTCTGTCTGAACGGCAGTTAGAAAAACATCAGACCTGAAATATGTACATTGCAACGTGACATTGGACTGCTCACTGAGCTGTGGTCTTCAGGCCAACTGGCAACGTGACATTGGACTGCTCACTGAGCTGTGGTCTCCAGGCCTACTGACAACGTGACATTGGACTGCTCACTGAGCTGTGGTCTCCAGGTCTACTGACAACGTGACATTGGACTGCTCACTGAGCTGTGGTCTCCAGGTCTACTGGCAACGTGACATTGGACTGCTCACTGAGCTGTGGTCTCCAGGCCAACTGGCAACGTGACATTGGACTGCTCACTGAGCTGTGGTCTCCAGGTCTACTGACAACGTGACATTGGACTGCTCACTGAGCTGTGGTCTCCAGGCCAACTGGCAACGTGACATTGGACTGCTCACTGAGCTGTGGTCTCCAGGTCTACTGACAACGTGACATTGGACTGCTCACTGAGCTGTGGTCTCCAGGCCTACTGACAACGTGACATTGGACTGCTCACTGAGCTGTGGTCTCCAGGCCAACTGGCAACGTGACATTGGACTGCTCACTGAGCTGTGGTCTCCAGGCCAACTGGCAACGTGACATTGGACTGCTCACTGAGCTGTGGTCTCCAGGCCAACTGGCAACGTGACATTGGACTGCTCACTGAGCTGTGGTCTTCAGGCCAACTGGCAACGTGACATTGGACTGCTCACTGAGCTGTGGTCTTCAGGCCAACTGGCAACGTGACATTGGACTGCTCACTGAGCTGTGGTCTCCAGGCCTACTGGCAAAATCTGTCAAACTCCAGAAAGCGCACTCCTATAGGCAAGAAGAAAAATTACTTCCAAGAAGAGTTGAGAGCCGAACTGGAATGTGTCACCATGACCAGAATGACCTCACGGCCAATACAGAGGTCACGGCCATTAGAGAGGTCGTATTACACTAGTTATGTAACCTCTCTCCTTTCTTCCTCTATCGTTTCTTTCTCCTCTTCTCCTCTCTCTGCCTTCTTCTATCATTTATTTCTGTTTCTTTCTCCTCTCCTCCTCCATCTTCTGTCCTCATTGTGTGTTGTGTTTGTTGTCTTTTACAGGTACGTATAGCCTTTATCTAGTTAAATAAAAACTAAAAGCCTTAAAATGATCTAGGCCTGGGTTGCATACTGCACATTAGGGCATACCGTAGCAAAACATTTCAAAACAAGCGTTTCTTATCAGAAAAGTTAGAAAAAAGATTTAAAAAAAAGATAGAACCTCCTCGTTTCAGCCTGTTTTCATCCATTTCGTGCCCAGTGAAAACGACCCAGTGTATTCGCATTTTCCTTGAAATGCCTTAAATGCTGATTTGAAATAACCAAAGGCTTGTTTCAACAGTAATTGTAGATAGAACAACGAGTTATATGAATGAGACACTTTGTACCGTTTCGCTCTGTGAATAACTCTCAGCAACAGATGGCCGAGGGAGAGAGAGAGCAGCAACACGTTTATTTTCTCTGTCCTTGATATCCACACTAATTCTGCCTAATTGGATCCCCGTCATAACCCACATATTCCGGTTGCATTTTGATGTCTGTCCAACAGAAGATATTTTCATCTCTTTGACATCTCCATGACCAGATATCTGAAGGAAGATGCTTAATTGGCATTTGGAATCTTAGTTCTTTCTTGACATTTTTCTACTGAAATATAGAGAATATGCAAGACAAGGTCATTAGGGACATCCTCATCATCAACGTTGTCAACATCCTTTCCATCATTGTTAACCACCATGGTTACTTCATGTTCAGTCTCCTCTTCATCATAAGCACCGGCATTGTCCTCATGATCATGACCTCTCTCTCTCGCTCTCTCTCTACTGTCTCTGCACTCGCTCTCTCTCTCTACTGTATCTGCTCTCTCTCTCTACTGTCTCTGCACTCTCTCTCTACTGTCTCTGCACTCTCACTCTTTCTCTACTGTCTCTGCACTCTCACTCTCTCTCTACTGTCTCTGCACTCTCACTCTCTCTCTACTGTCTCTGCACTCTCACTCTCTCTCTACTGTCTCTGCACTCTCTCTCTCTCTCTACTGTCTCTGCACTATCTCTACTGTCTCTGCTCTCTCTCTCTCTACTGTCTCTGCTCTCTCTCTCTCGCTCTACTGTCTCTGCTCTCTCTCTCTCTCTACTGTATCTGCTCTCTCTCTCTCTACTGTCTCTGCTCTCTCTCTCTCTCTACTGTCTCTGCTCTCTCTCTCTCTCTACTGTCTCTGCACTCTCTCTCTCTACTGTCTCTGCTCTCACTCTCTCTCTCTACTGTCTCTGCACTCTCACTCTCTCTCTACTGTCTCTGCACTCTCTCTCTCTCTACTGTCTCTGCACTCTCTCTCTCTACTGTCTGTGCTCTCTCTCTCTGCTGTCTCTGCTCTCTCTCTCTCTCTACTGTCTCTGCACTCTCTCTCTCTACTGTCTCTGCTCTCTCTCTCTACTGTCGCTGCTCTCTCTCTCTCTCTCTCTACTGTCTCTGCACTCTCTCTCCCTACTGTCTCTGCTCTCTCTCTCTCTCTCTACTGTATCTGCTCTCTCTCGCTCTACTGTCTCTGCCCACTCTCTCTCTCTACTGTTTCTGCTCTCTCTCTCTCTCTACTGTCTCTGCTCTCTCTCTCTCTACTGTCTCTGCTCTCTCTCTCTCTACTGTTTCTGCACTCTCTCTCTCTCTCTCTCTTTACTGTCTCTGCTCTCTCTCTCTCTACTGTCTCTGCTCTCTCTCTCTCTACTGTCTCTGCTCTCTCTCTCTCTCTACTGTCTCTGCTCTCTCTCTCTCTCTACTGTCTCTGCTCTCTCTCTCTCTCTACTGTCTCTGCTCTCTCTCTCTCTCTACTGTCTCTGCTCTCTCTCTCTCTCTACTGTCTCTGCTCTCTCTCTCTCTCTCTACTGTATCTGCTCTCTCTCTCTCTACTGTCTCTGCCCACTCTCTCTCTCTACTGTTTCTGCTCTCTCTCTCTCTCTACTGTCTCTGCTCTCTCTCTCTCTACTGTCTCTGCTCTCTCTCTCTCTACTGTCTCTGCTCTCTCTCTCTCTCTACTGTCTCTGCTCTCTCTCTCTCTCTCTACTGTCTCTGCTCTCTCTCTCTCTCTCTCTCTACGCCAAACATAATGTTTTGCATTGTTGCCAAAAAGTTCAATTTTGGTTTCATCTGACCAGAGCACCTTCTTCCACATGTTTGGTGTGTCTCCCAGGTGGCTTGTGCCAAACTTTAAACAACACTTTTTATGGATATCTTTAAGAAATGGCTTTCTTCCAGAGTGATCATGGGCCTCTTGGCTGCATCTCTGATCAGTCTTCTCCTTGTATGAGCTGAAAGTTTAGAGGGACGGCCAGGTCTGGGTAGATTTGCAGTGGTCTGATACTCTTTCCATTTTAATATTATCGCTTGCACAGTGCTCCTTGGCATGTTTAAAGCTTGGGAAATCTTTTTGTATCCAAATCCGGCTTTAAACTTCTTCACAACAGTATCTCGGACCTGCCTGGTGTGTTCCTTGTTCTTCATGATGCTCTCTGCGCTTTTAACGGACCTCTGAGACTATCACAGTGCAGGTGCATTTATACGGAGACTTGATTACACACAGGTGGATTGTATTTATCATCATTAGTCATTTAGGTCAACATTGGATCATTCAGAGAGCCTCACTGAACTTCTGGAGAGAATTTGCTGCACTGAAAGTAAAGGGGCTGAATAATTTTGCACGCCCAATTTTTCAGTTTTTGATTTGTTAAAAAAGTTTGAAATATCCAATAAATGTCGTTCCACTTCATGATTGTGTCCCACTTGTTGTTGATTCTTCACAAAAAAATACAGTTTTATATCTTTATGTTTGAAGCCTGAAATGTGGCAAAAGGTTGCAAAGTTCAAGGGGGCCGAATACTTTCGCAAGGCACTCTACTTCTTAAAGAAGAGTGTCTTGTTGATCGTATGGTTGAGCATGGTTTACTTCTTAAAGAAGAGCGTCTTGTTGATCGTATGGTTGAGCATGGTGTACTTCTTAAAGAAGAGTGTCTTGTTGATCGTATGGTTGAGCATGGTATACTTCTTAAAGAAGAGTGTCTTGTTGATCGTATGGTTGAGCATGGTGTACTTCTTAAAGAAGAGCGTCTTGTTGATCGTATGGTTGAGCATGGTGTACTTCTTAAAGAAGAGCGTCTTGTTGATTGTATGGTTGAGCATGGTGTACTTCTTAAAGAAGAGCGTCTTGTTGATTGTATGGTTGAGCATGGTGTACTTCTTAAAGAAGAGCGTCTTGTTGATCGTATGGTTGAGCATGGTGTACTTCTTAAAGAAGAGCGTCTTGTTGATCATATGGTTGAGCATGGTGTACTTCTTAAAGAAGAGTGTCTTGTTGATCGTATGGTTGAGCATGGTGTACTTCTTAAAGAAGAGTGTCTGGTTGATCGGATGGTTGAGCTTGGTGTACTTATTAAAGAAGAGTGTCTTGTTGATCGTATGGTTGAGCATGGTGTACTTCTTAAAGAAGAGTGTCTTGTTGATCGTATGGTTGAGCTTGGTGTACTTCTTAAAGAAGAGTGTCTTGTTGATCGTATGGTTGAGCATGGTGTACTTCTTAAAGAAGAGCGTCTTGTTGATCATATGGTTGAGCATGGTGTACTTCTTAAAGAAGAGCGTCTTGTTGATCATATGGTTGAGCTTGGTGTACTTCTTAAAGGAATGTTCATTCAAGTTACGCCGCTTTTTTCTCCGTCAACAAGGGTAACGATTTCAAATGTACCGCTGTTTATTCCCAATGAGCTGTTGGAGCGCGAGCTATTATGGTTTGGGAAGATTGCAAGTTCAATTAAGATTGTCCCGTTGGGTTGCAAACACCAGGCTTTGAAACAGGTTATGTCGTTTTGGCGACAGGTGTTTATGTTTTTGGACTCACCGGAGCAGACTTTGTAGTTATTGTTTAAAGTCAAGTATGACAACAGACTGTATATGGCTCATGCTAATACGGGTAGTCAACGGTGTTCTGAGTGTGGTGATGTTGGCCATAAGCGACATGCTTGCCCGAAAAGGTAGAAGGCGGAGGGAGGGGCGCAGGTGGTCCTCGTAATGCCTGGGCCCACTGATGTAGGGAGAAGTGGGCCGACAGCGGTAGAGCAGCCTGTTGCTGAGGAACAAGTTGTCCGTGTTGAGGGCACGGAGTTGCAACTTGCACCAGAAGGGAATGTTATGCAGCAGAAAAATATTGTTGTAGAAGGTAAGGACAGATCTGAAGAGCTATTTCCTCAGACTGGTGAGGAGTTGCCCAGTACGAGTGATGGGGTACAGGAGGAGGTTCATGTGGAGCTAATCTCCCAGGTAGTGGAGGAGATGCCCGGTATGAGTAATGGGGTAAAGGAGGGGGTTCAGGTGGAGCTAATCTCCCAGGTAGTAGAGGAGATGCCCACTATGAGTAATGGAGTAAAGGAGGGGGTTCATGTGGAGCTAATCTCCCAGGTAGTGGAGGAGATGCCCAGTATGAGTAATGGGGTACAGGAGGGGGTTCATGTGGAGCTAATCTCCCAGGTAGTGGAGGAGATGCCCGGTATGAGTAATGGGATACAGGAGGGGGTTCATGTGGAGCTAATCTCCCAGGTAGTGGAGGAGATGCCCGGTATGAGTGATGGGGTACAGGAGGGGGTTCGGGTGGGGCTAGTCTCCCCACCTGGAGGAGATGCCTGGTACTAGTGATGGGGTGCAAGTGGGGGGTGTTCAGAGGGATGTGGTAGAGGGGAGTCAGGGGTCTGTGGCCTCAGCTGAGGAGGATCAGGAGAAGGATATGGATATCTCTCCTGATACGATAGCAGCTGATGAAGACTCAATTTACAATCTAGAGGAGATAAATGGGTTCCTGGATCAGACTTTTGGGAAATCTGTCAAATTGGCAGATTTTTTTTGATGTTGATAGATTTGTGAGGTCAGCTGTGATGTTACAGAAGAAGGTGGGGTTAGACCAGCTGAGTGAGAAGAAGTGTTTTCACTTGAGGAAATTTGCTACTGCTGTTACGGCAGCAAAAGGTAGTGGGAAACGTGGTCAAGTTAAGAGAAAAATAAAACAATGATGATGATCATGCCTCATAGGGTGTCTTTTTTCTCCTTGTCTGGGTTCTCTGTGGTGTCTTCTGCTTTTCCTTTCTCTTTTCTATATCGAGGTACTAAGGGTAGGTTCTGTCAATATTAATGGGGGAAGCGACATGAATAAGAGGGTTTGGGTATTAGAAGTAATAAAACAGAAAAGGCTTAATGTAGTTTTTCTACAGGAGATACATAGTGATGAGGCTAAGGAGGTTGACTGGGGTATGTGGTGGGAGGGGCAGCATATATTCAGTCATGGTACTAATTTCAGTGCAGTTTTAAAAAAAATGTTTATGCTCCTATTGAGGGTACAGTATTGCATCAAATAAAGGAAACCTTAAGACAGTGTGACCAAGAGGGGTGTATGGTTTTAGGGGGGGACTGGAATTTTACAGTGGAGTTTACTGTTGACCGCACTGCTGAAGAACCTCATCTGCTGTCAGCAACTTGTCTGTCTGGTTTATTAACTGAGTTTGAGCTTGTGTGGAGAGTAAGTAAGTAAGGCAAAAGTTAGGCAGTACACATGGTTAAAAGTGGTGTCAGTGCAGCAAGGTTAAACAGGTTGTATGTATCTCAGCACTACTGTAGGAGGGTTGGAAGGTTAGACAGGTTGTATGTATCTGATCACTACTGTAGTAGGGTTGGAAGGTTAGACATGATGTATGTATCTGATCACTACTGTAGTAGGGTTGGAAGGTTAGACAGGTGGTATGTATCTGATCACTACTGTAGTAGGGTTGGACGGTTAGACAGGTTGTATGTATCTGATCACTACTGTAGTAGGGTTGGAAGGTTAGACAGGTTGTATGTATCTCAGCACTACTGTAGTAGGGTTGGAAGGTTAGACAGGTTGTATGTATCTGATCACTACTGTAGTAGGGTTGGAAGGTTAGACAGGTTGTATGTATCTGATCACTACTGTAGGAGGGTTGGAAGGTTAGACAGGTTGTATGTATCTGATCACTACTGTAGTAGGGTTGGAAGGTTAGACAGGTTGTATGTATCTGATCACTACTGTAGTAGGGTTGGAAGGTTAGACAGGTTGTATGTATCTGATCACTACTGTAGTAGGGTTGGAAGGTTAGACAGGTTGTATGTATCTGATCACTACTGTAGTAGGGTTGGACGGTTAGACAGGTTGTATGTATCTGATCACTACTGTAGTAGGGTTGGAAGGTTAGACAGGTGGTATGTATCTGATCACTACTGTAGTAGGGTTGGACGGTTAGACAGGTTGTATGTATCTGATCACTACTGTAGTAGGGTTGGAAGGTTAGACAGGTGGTATGTATCTGATCACTACTGTAGTAGGGTTGGAAGGTTAGACCGGTTGTATGTATCTGATCACTACTGTAGTAGGGTTGGAAGGTTAGACAGGTGGTATGTATCTGATCACTACTGTAGTAGGGTTGGAAGGTTAGACCGGTTGTATGTATCTGATCACTACTGTAGTAGGGTTGGAAGGTTAGACAGGTGGTATGTATCTGATCACTACTGTAGTAGGGTTGGAAGATTAGACAGGTTGTATGTATCTGATCACTACTGTAGTAGGGTTGGAAGGTTAGACAGGTTGTATGTATCTGATCACTACTGTAGTAGGGTTGGAAGGTTAGACATGATGTATGTATCTGAACACTACTGTAGTAGGGTTGGAAGGTTAGACAGGTTGTATGTATCTGAGCACTACTGTAGTAGGGTTGGAAGGTTAGACAGGTGGTATGTATCTGATCACTACTGTAGTAGGGTTGAAAGGTGTGATATTACTCCTGTGGGTTTCTCTGATGACCATATTGTTACTGTTGATATTCACTTGTCCTGTCCACGAAGGTCATCACCTTATTGGTATTCTATTGCTAAGCTGTTACATGATGTCATGTTTTGTGAAAGGTCTTTGTTGTTTTGCGAAAAATGGAGGCTTATAAAAGGGAATTTTGAGTCCTTGAGACAATGGTGGGAATCCCCAAGCTGACAAGGTACAAATCTGCCCCTGAACAAGGCAGTAGTAGTTTTAACTAGTAGCCTTGTTAAATAAAAATAAAAATAAATAAATAAAAAGGTTGGGAAGGCCCAAATACGATTGATTGTTTTGTCAACAGTATACTGCTCTGTCTCCAATTGAAATTAAAGAGACTATTAGGGCCCTTGAACAGGACATCAAATCTATTGAAGTGAAGTTGCTCACTCAGAATGACCCCGGACTAGTCATGAACGTACAAGACAAGACTCTGACATTACTCTGCAGGAGCTGTCCACAGCAGTTATGCAGCGCTCATCAGGCCGAGCCCCTGGTTTCGATGGTTTACCATCTGAGTTCTATAAGCACTTTTGGGGGTCTATTGAGGAGGATTTTCATGAAGTGATGTGTGAATCTTTTCATGAGGGTTCTCTTCCTGTATCTTGTCAACATGCTGTGCTTTCATTGCTGCCAAAAAAGGGGGATTTGGCACTTATAAAAAATTGCAGACCTGTTGCATTGCTGTGCACAGAATATGAAATTGTATCTAAATGTCTCTCAAACAGGTTGAAAGAGTATCTGGGGCTGTTGGTCCGCAAGGACCAGTCTTACTGTTAACCTGACCTCTCTGTTGTTGATGACTTGTTTCTAATAAGAGATGGTTTAGACATTTGTAAACTGTCTGATGTGAATGTGAGTTTACTTTCTTTGAATCAGGAGAAGGCTTTTGACCGTGTGGACCACCAGTACTTGTTCAAGACAATGAAAGCTTTTGGGTTTGGGGATGTTCTTTCTTGTCTTGGATGAATTTAATGTATGCTGGGGCCTCGTGTTTGGTGAAGGTGGGGGGTGGTTTGAGTTGCCCCATCCCCGTCCAAAGGGTTATCAGGCAGGGATGCCCAATTTCAGGACAGTTATATTGTCTGGCAATTGAACCAATGCTTTGTTTGAGGAGGCCACGATAGCACTGTCTGCATATGCAGATGATGTGACAGTTTTTATTACGGGGTTGAGGATGTTAAGGTTCTCTCAAATGCTTTAAAGGTGTATGAGAGGGCCTCCTCAGCTAGAGTCAATTGAGGGAATCGCTGTGGGCAGGTCAGCTTCAGACGGGGTCTGTGCCACGGTTACCAGGGGGGCTTCAGACAGGGTCCGCTCCACGGTTACCAGGGGGGCTTCAGACGGGGTCCGCTCCACGGTTACCAGGGGTGCTTCAGACTGGGTCTGCTCCACGGTTACCAGGGGGGCTTCAGACGGGGTCCGCTCCACGGTTACCAGGGGGGCTTCAGACGGGGTCCGCTCCACGGTTACCAGGGGGGCTTCAGACTGGGTCTGCTCCACGGTTACCAGGGGGGCTTCAGACTGGGTCTGCTCCACGGTTACCAGGGGGGCTTCAGACGGGGTCCGCTCCACGGTTACAGGGGGGCTTCAGACTGGGTCTGCTCCACGGTTTCAGTGGGGCAGAGATGGGATGAAGACTTTGGTTTTTTTTCTAGGCTCCGATGTATTTCAGAAAAATAACTGGGAGGGTGTAGTGGAAAAAGTGTGTGCCAGACTGTCAAGGTGGAAATGGGTGCTGCTCCAGCTGTCTTATAGGGGAAGGGTCCTGGTAGCTAATAATCTTCCTGCCTCTACCCTGTGGCACAGACTAATGATTTTACAGCCACCGTCTGATACAAGAGCTTCAGAGGACCCTTTCAATTTCTTCTGGTCTGGACAACACTGCATTAATGCTGCAGCCCTGTACCTGCCACTGCGCGAGGGTGGGCAAGGCCTGGTGGACATTTCTTCCAGGATCATGGCTTTCCGGCTTCAAGCAGCCCAGAGACTATTGCACAGTGACGGTTTTAGCTGGGTCGACACAGCCTACACACTGATGAGGAGAGCGGGCTGTTTGGGCTTAGATAAGCACCTTTTCCTCTTAAAGGTGGAGGGGTGGAGGGGGGTGATTTTTCTGGACTGACTCTGTTTTTTTGAGTCTGTTACGTAGGCTTGGGAAGTTCTTGTCAAGTCCCGTAAGGCCGGCACGCCACCAGGGATATGACTTTTTGAAGAGCCTCTTTTTTACAACACTGACATCCAGTCCCGTGCTCTGGGTTCAGCCAGCCTACGTTCATGCTTATTAGGTGTGGGGTGTACTAAGCTGGGTCATCTGATGCGGAGCAGGAGCAGATCGTTGGAGGAGCTGAGAGAAAGAGCAGGGATCCGATCATCTCGCCTACTGAGGAAGGTCGTAGATGAAGTCTGTAATTCCTTGCCAGTACTTCATCGACAATATGCGACTGACACTTCCAATTCTGACTGGTGGAAGGAGGGTCTAGATTATGTGTTCCCTGCACTGATTGTTAGTGCTGCGGCGGGGGACTTTGAGGAGGACGGAGGGTCTGGATTATGTGTTCCCTGCACTGATTGTTAGTGCTGCGGCGGGGGACTTTGAGGAGGACGGAGGGTCTGGATTATGTGTTCCCTGCAGTGATTGTTAGTGCTGCGGCGGGGACATTAGAGGAGGACGGAGGGTCTGGATTATGTGTTCCCTGCAGTGATTGTTAGTGCTGTGGCGGGGACATTAGTGGAGGACGGAGGGTCTGGATTATGTGTTCCCTGCACTGATTGTTAGTGTTGCGGCGGGGACATTAGAGGAGGACGGAGGGTCTGGATTATGTGTTCCCTGCAGTGATTGTTAGTGCTGCGGCGGGGACATTAGAGGAGGACGGAGGGTCTGGATTATGTGTTCCCTGCAGTGATTGTTAGTGCTGCGGCGGGGACATTAGAGGAGGACGGAGGGTCTGGATTATGTGTTCCCTGCACTGATTGTTAGTGCTGCGGCGGGGGACTTTGAGGAGGACATGGGGATGCTGCTTTCCTTCGAGACCCCGGAGCTGGGGGAGTTAAAGGTGGTAGGAAAGAAGGCCATGTATAAAATCTGTGTAAAAGTGTCCTTTGCCTCTTCCCTGGAAGGGGTCAAATCGACTAGGTGGGCGGGTGTGTTTGGTTCAGGTGGCTTCCCAAAAGGCTGTAGGAGGTCTTTATACAAACTGCCTATTGAAAAGAGGACAGCTGGCCTACAATGGAGGATAATACATGGAACCATAGCCACCAATATGCATCTGGTACACATGGATTCGACAGTTGAGGAAGGGTGTCCTTTTTGTGCTGAGTCTGAAACTCTGGCACATCTGTTTTTACTGTGTCCCAGGTTGGTCAGGATAATTGACCTGATCACTAATTGGTTCTCAGCTCTGGGAGAGGTTTTCTCTTCCCAACTGTTTATATTTGGGCTTAAGTACAGGTTTAGTTGAAAGGGTGTATTTACTATGCTTAATTTTGTGTTAGGGGCAGCCAAATTCGCAATATGGAAGACCCGAAAGAACAGTTTTCTGGGACAGTTGTCTGTGGATGTGGTGAGAATGCTGGAGGGAATGTTGGCAGTGAGACTGAGGGTTGAGTTGCCTATTACAAACTGGTTAACAATATTGAACTGTTTATGAGTATTTGGGGTATTCACAGGCTGTTATGTTTAGTTACTGTGGAGGAGAATTTGGTGTTGTGTTTTTAATTGATGTGTAACTATGGTTTTGTATGAGTGCTTATAGTTTTGTGGGTTCCCAGACCCAATAAAGATTACTTAAAACTCAAAACTCTCTCTCTCTCTTTACTGTCTCTCTCTCTTTACTGTCTCTGCTCTCTCTTTACTGTCTCTTCTCTCTCCTGTCTCTGATCTCTCTCTCTCTCTCTCTCGCTCTACTGTCTCTGCTCTCTCTCTCTCTCTACTGTCTCTGCTCTCTGTCTGTTTACTGTCTCTGCTCTCTCTCTCTCTACTGTCTTTGCTCTCTCTCTGTAAACTGTCTCTGCTCTCTCTCTCTCTTTAAAGGCTCTGCTCTCTTTCTCTTTACTGTCTCTGCTCTCTCTCTTTACTGTCTCTGCTCTCTCTCTCTACTGCCTCTGTGCTCTCTCTTTACTGTCTCTCTCTTTTCTGTCACTGCTCTCTCTCTTTACTGTCTCTGCTCTCTATCTCTCTCTCTACTGTTTCTGTGCTCTCTCTTTACTGTCTCTGCTCTCTCTCTCTTTACTGTCTCTTCTCTCTCTCCCTTTAAAGTCTCTGCTCTGTCTCTCTTTAAAGTCTCTGCTCTGTCTCTCTTTTTAAAGTCTCTGCTCTGTCTCTCTTTTTAAAGTCTCTGCTCTGTCTCTTTCTCTCTCTGTCTTTACTGTCTCTGCTCTCTTTCTCTGTCTTTACTGTCTCTGCTCTCTCTCTACTCTCTCTACTCTCTCTCTCTATAGTCTCTGACCTCTCTCTCTTTTCTGTCACTGCTCTCCCTCTCTTTACTGTCTCTGCTCGCTCTCTCACTCTCTCTGCTATCTCTCTCTCTCTTTACTGTCTCTGCTCGCTCTCTCACTCTCTCTGCTATCTCTCTCTCGCTCTCTCACTCTCTCTGCTATCTCTCTCTCGCTCTCTTTACTGTCTCTGCTCTCTCTCTCTCTCAATTAAATTAAATTCAATTTGATTTATTGGCATTACTTAATTAACAATGTACATATTGCCAAAGCGTACTTTGGATATTTACAATATGAAAATAATAAGAATCAAAATTGTCAAAGGGACAACAGTAACAACAATAACCAAGGGTCAAAATAACCATACATTGAACAATAACAATAAGCATACAGTAGAGGACATGTGCAGGTTGATTGGTCTGTCAGACACTGTCCCTCAACTTATGGCAGGCAGCAATGTAGTGCGCTGCCAACCCACAGCTCTCTGCGTCCTCCCCCAACAGGACGGGTAGCCTATTCTCATCAGAGAGGTCGTAGATACCTTGAATAAGTGTCACAGCCGTCGTTCAAGGATGACCAAAGCGCAGCGTGGTGAGCGTACATTTATTTTTATTTAATTGTTATTTGTTTGTTAGGGGCACAAGGGCTATAGTGCCCCTAACAAAGACAACTTCCCACCATGACAAAAGGGGAAAAGGCTGCCTAAGTATGATTCCCAATCAGAGACAACGATAGACAGCTGTCGCTGATTGAGAACCATACCCAGTCAAAACATAGAAATTCAAAAACATAGAAAACAGAACATAGAATGCCCACCCAAATCACACCCTGACCAAACCAAATAGAGACATAAAAAGGCTCTCTCAGGTCAGGGTTTCAAATTTGGGGAAATTACACTCTCTAATTGTTTTATATTTTTCACATTTTGTCAGGAAATGCAGCTCCGTCTCAGGTTCTGCTGTGGTGCAGTGGTTGCACAGCCTTTCCTCTACAGGGAGCCATGTTTTCCTGTCTCTACCCTTCTCAATGGCAAGGCTTTGCTCACTGAGCCTGTACTTTGTCAAGGTTTTTCTAAGGTTTTGATCAGTAACCATCGTCAAATAGCTAGCCACGGTGTACTGTCGATTTAGGGCCAGATAGCACTGCATTTTGCTTTGTGCTTGTGTTTCCCAATAAGCAATGTAGTTTTGTTTTGACTGTGTTGTAATTTGGTTTATTCTGATTGATTGGGTGTTCTGGTCCTGTGTTAGTAGAACAGGTTTGTGAACTCATCCCCAGGACCAGCTGGATGAGGGGACTATTTTCTTTGCTCAGCGCTTGGCATTGCAGGGCTTGGTAATGATATGAGAGGGGGGTCACTGTATTTTAGATGTTTCCAAAACTTAATGGCTTTTTTAAAAGTTTTTATTATTAGTGGATATTGGCCTAATTCTGCCCTGCATGCATTGTTTGTAGTTTCCTCTGGACATGTAGGAGAATCTTACAGAACTGCATGTAGGGTTTCAATGTGTGTTTGTCTCATTTGATGAAATCTTGTTATGCAAGTGGACCCCACACCTCGCTGCCATAAAGTGTAATTGGTTCAATGACACATTCAATTAGTTTTAGCCAAATTAGATTTCAATTTTTTTTTATTTTTTTTTTTACTCTGTTTATTAAGTTTTGAACATACACACACACACAGACAAGACAAAGCAATATAAATAATATACTCAACTAGAAAAAAAAATACAAATAAAAATACAAATAAGAAAATAACTTTAAAGATACCATACTTTAGACAAGTTAAACACACCAGGCAGAAGGCTACAGAGGTTAAAGGGCAATCTATAGTACAGGGACAGAGCAAACACCTCACCATTGTTCCTGTAAACAGTCAAGGGATAAGGGTGGAGAAATGCAACCACTCACAGAGAGTCATGGCCACAGACCGACCATCCACTGGACAAAAAAAAAGTTTACAATGCTTTAAAATAAAAAAAATAAAATGATTATTCATGTAGGCGTGAACAAAATGTAAAAATAACTGGGAAAAACAAGCTCACACTTCAGTCTCTGCCTGGGCAAGATGAACAAGGCATCTGCGGACCACAATCAATAAGCACATGGACCTTAATGCCCCCCCCCCCCAGCAAAAACACAGAGAGAAGCTCCTCCAACCCTTAAGTCACAGACTTATTTTAGTATTAATTGGAATGCCATCAGAGGATGGACTGTTTAAAGTAAGACCGGAATGGAGCCCAAGCCTCATCAAACAGTTTGGGGTTCCCACGTGAATTGAATTGAAATTTTTCTAGTTTCAGAGAGCACAACACATCCCTCACCCAATATTTATAAGATGGGGGAGCTGCCATCTTCCAGTTCTGTAGTATTAGCCGTCTAGCTAAAAGAGTTGTATAAGCAACAGTGTCCGACTGGATTCTTGATAGGAGGGTACCCATGGGCAGTACTCCAAAAAGGGCTGTAAGGGGAGACGGATCTCTAACAGTGTCATATATATCAGAGAAACATTTAGATATTAATTCCCAGAAACCTGACAGTTTATGACAGCCCCAAAACATATGCAACAGTGTGGCTGGTTCCACCTTACATCTGACACAGGTAGGATCAAAATCAGAGAACATTCTTCCAAGTTTGGCCACCGACCAGTGGATATGGTGAACCACCTTGAATTGAATGAGGCTGTGTCTAGTGCTAAAAGAGGACGAGTGCACCCTGTGCAGCACAGATTCCCAGGCGTCTTCCCCAAGTTCCTCCCCCAGATCCTTTTCCCATCGAGTCTTTAAAGGCACCAAAGAAGGGTCATGAATGATTGCATATACATCTGAAATTGCGCCCCTAGGAAGCTTGTTCAGCTCCAAGATGCTCTCTATAGCTGTATTCGCAGGCCTATTGGGAAATCCAGGTGTGTTAGCCCTGACAAAGTTTCTAGTCTGGAGATAGCGGAAAAAGTGGGATTGGGGGAGATTGAACTTTTCCTGCAGCTGAGAAAAAGAGGCAAATGTATCATCAAAGAATAATTGGGCTAGCGAGGAAAGGCCTAGTGAGTGCCAAATGCCAAAAGCCCCATCATTCAAAGATGGAGGAAATAAAATGTTCTGATTGATTGGGCCTGATAGAGAAAAGCCTCGGAGGCTAAAGGCTAAACGGAACTGATTCCAAATTTTAAGAGACTGCTTTACAATTGGGTTGGCACACCTTTTGCCTAGGGACACTGGGAGAGACGAGCACAGCACAGAGGAAAGTGCTGCAGGTTTACACGATTCAGACTCCATCTGGACCCAGAGTGGTCTAGGGCCAGTAGGATCAGTCTGCAGCCAGTACAGATCGGCTCTGAAATTTGCAGCCCAGTAGTATGTCTGAAAATTTGGTAGAGCTAAACCCCCCAATGACCTAGGCTTCTGTAAATGTTTTCTACCAATCCGTGGTATCTTGCCATCCCAAATAAAATGCATGAATGTTTGATCCAGTGGAAAAAAAAAAAAAAGTGGAATAAAAATGGGTAAACATTGAAATAAATATAAAAATTTGGGCAACACATTCATTTTAATGACATTAATCCTTCGGATAAGAGAAAGGGGTAGCGAATTCCAAAAAGTAAAAGATTGTTTCAATCTGTCTGCTAGAGCAACAAAGTTTTCCTGAAACAAATTTGAATATTTCCTTGTCACTTTTACTCCCAAGTAAGTGAATTGATCCCGGACAATCCTAAACTGAGAACTTGTGAAAGAGCACTTTAAAGCAGCCTTGTTTACCGGAAAAAGCTCACTCTTGCCTAGATTCAGCTTGTACCCTGAGATTGATCCAAACTTTTTAAGAACAGATAGGGCACGTGGCAATGAGGTATCGGGGTTGGAGATAAACAAAAGGAGGTCGTCAGCATATAGCGAGACTTTCTGCTCCCAGCACGCCCTGATTATGCCTTGAATGGCATCATTAGAGCGTAGTGCAATGGCGAGAGGCTCGATTGCCAAAGCAAACAACAAGGGGGAGAGTGGGCAACCCTGTCTGGATCCGCGGTGCAAGGGAAAATAGTCAGAGGACAAGTTATTAGTCCGTACCGAAGCCATGGGGGAAAAATAAAGAATCTTTATCCACGCAATGAATTTGGGGCCAAAGCCAAATCTATAAAGGGCAGCTGTTAGGTAATCCCACTCAACGCGGTCAAACACTTTTTCGGCATCAAGTGAGACCACCATCTCCGGGTCCTCCGACGCTGGGGAGTACAGTATATTCATAAGGCGCCTAACATTGAAAAATAAATGCCTATTTCTCACAAAGCCAGTCTGGTCAGAGTGTATTACTTGGTGCAGCAAGCCTTCCATACAGATGGCTAAAAGCTTAGCTAGGATTTTGTAATCACAGTTTAAAAGCGAGATTGGGCGATAGGATCCACATTCCAGGGGGTCTTTGTTTTTCTTTAGTAGTAATGAAATTGAAGCCTGATAAAGACTAGGCGGCAGCTTTGAAGTATTGAGGCACTCTGCAAATAGTCGGGACAAGAATGGGCAAAGCAGACCAGAAAACGTCCTGTAAAATTCGGTTGGAAAACCGTCCGGACCCGGTGATTTACCACTTTTCATTGCGGACACTGCTGTTGCAATCTCCTCAAGCGTAAATTATTCTTCTAGACAGTCATGGGAGTCTGTATCAATTGAAGGCATATTCAAGCCATTAAAGAAGGAGTCAATCAGCGAAGGGTCTTGAGGGGATTCCGAGGTGTATAGCGCAGAGTAAAATTGTTTAAATTGATCATTGATCTCTTTATGTATAACTGTGGTGGCACCAGACGGGGTCCTTATTTGTGGGATTAAACGTGAGGCCTCAGATTTACGGATCTGATGTGCAAGGAGTTTACTGGCCTTGTCACCTTGTTCATAGACTTTGTATCGAGCTCGCAAGAGTAACTGTTCAGCTTGCCTGGTAGAAAGCTCATCAAATTCAGATTGGAGTAGTTGGCGCTCTTTATGCAGATCAGGGGAAGGATCCGTAGCATACTTCTCATCCAATGTGGCTATGGACTCGCTCAGGTCCCGAAGTCGCTGGGAGCAAACTCTGTTTTGGTTGGCTGTATAAGAAATAATTTGGCCACGTAGGTATGCTTTGAGAGACTCCCATATGGTAGAGCAGGACATACCTGGTGTTGAATTAATTTCTAGGAATAAGGTAATTTCAGAAGAAATGAAATTGACAAACTCCTTATCTGAGAGTAAAATGGGGTTGAGACGCCATTGATAACACCTAGGAGGTCGCTGGGGAAACTCTAGTTCAAGCACTAATGGTGAATGGTCAGAGATAACAATACTCTCGTAAGTACACTGCCGAAGGTTAGGCAGAAGTTTTTTGTCCAAAAAGAAGTAATCAATCCGGGAGTTGGTTTGATGAACATGAGAATAAAAGGAATACTGTCTATCTGTAGGATGTAGGAAACGCCAGGCCTCAAACATAGCATATTTCTGAAGAAAGGATTGAATAAGTAGGGCACATTTAGATGGGCCTGTATTTGTTTGTGAGGACTTGTCAAGAACTGGGGACATTTTACAGTTGAAATCCCCCCCTAAAATCAACAAATGAGAATCTAAATTGGGAATAGCAGACAGAAAGGAAGAAATGAAACTTGTGTCATCCCAATTGGGAGCATAAACACTAGCCAAAACAAGAGGGGTAGAAAACAGTTCACCGGTTGCTATGACGTATCGTCCCTTAGGATCAGCAATAACCTCAGAAGCTACAAACAGAAGCTACAAAGTAGCCTTATCAACCAGAATAGCAGCACCTCTTGATTTACTATGAAAGTTTGAGTGGAACACTTGACCAACCCAGTCCTTACGCATCCTAAAATGCTCACCAGTCCTCAAGTGAGTCTCTTGTAGAAATGCAATATTTGCATTCAAACCCTTTAAGTGTGTCAACACCCTCTTACGCTTCACCGGGTTGTTAACCCCTTTGGTATTCCAAGAAATGTACTTGATCGTATTATTTCGGCCCCTCTGGGCATTCCCGTTATTCAACCCTGTCATTAGAGCATAGAATGGAAAAGCAATGAGCGCCCAAAACCCCCAGAATAACTTGTCTCAGAGTAATAATGTACGGTGGTAAATGTTTGGAAAAAGTACAGAAAAAAAACAGAAAAAAAAACTAAAAAGACAGAATGACAACATTAGAACTGAACAATTCAACCTGCCCCCCCACCCCCTCCCCCCATCCCAGACAAGGCTCTCAGCCAAAAATCTAATTTGAAGTAAGGAAATCGTAGTAAGACAATCAAAAATAATAGTAATTATAATAGTAGTCTAGTTGAAGCTGAGACAGCTTACAACCAATGTCAAAAAACTAAGTGTGCGCAACGTTGAACGTTTGCTGGGCATAAATGATGCTCAAAACTTTTAAAATTAAAGTGAGGCCCCAGAAACCGTGTAGCCTCGGGAGACATTTACTGTTTACTGGGTCAATGCAAACGGATGCAGTAAACAAATAACCAAAAATATTTTGAGTCACTGAGACAATGTGTAAACAAACTAAATAGGTGAGCGAGATAAGGCACGCACACTAGATGATCAAAACATTAGATCACATCAAATAAGCCTGAATAGTTTCACCAACTATACAAGACTAGCCTGTTATATCTAAACACAATTGTACCACAAGTGGGGTACTTACTATCCACAGTTCGCAAGCAACAGTTGCTGAACTGTGAGCATATTCAAGACTTCTTGATGTGATGTTGAATGTGAGCCATAGCCTCATCCGGAGATTCAAATGTGTAGTCTTTACCCTCATGGGAATCGCAGTCCATACTTCACACTTGGATGGTCCTGAAGTACTCGTTTGGCCTGTCCGAAAGCTGCGCGCTGCCTGGAAACAGTGGGGGAGTAGTCCTGGTAGATGGAAAAGCTCTGTCCTTGAAAGCTCAGAGTGGTATTGCGGGCTCGTCGGAGGATCTCCATCTTCTCATGAAAAAAGTGCACTCGAAGAATTATGTCAGGGGGCCTCTCCCCATCCCGGGGCTTTGGGCGCAGCGACCGGTGGGCTCGATCAATCAGGGGCTTTTCATCCAAGGCAAGAACATCCTTCAGCAGCCCTGAAACGAAATCCGTGGTGCGATGCATTCCCGCCGACTCTGGGACTGATACAAGTCTCAGATTATTGCAGCGAGAGAATCCCTCTAAACTCACACAGCTCTCCCTCACCTTTTTCAAATCCGCAGCTAAGCGTTTAACTTCAGCCTCCAGGGATGTAGTTAAATCGGAGACATTAGTTGCGGAGGTCTCCAGTGCTGCAATCTTTGTAGTGTGTGACGCAGTTGTTGTTTTGAGTAATGTGATTGCTGGCACAGTCTCGTTCCGCAGGATGGTTAAATCTGCTTTTAAAGTATCAGAAACCTCCTGTATTCTGGCCTCAATCGTAGCAACCACCTGTGTTTTCATTTCAACTATCTCAGAGCGTAGTAGTTTGATGGCCTCGAGATGTTCAGCGCCGCCAGGCCAAGCCGCGCCCCCGGGTAAAGTGTGCGTCCCCGGGCCCTCAGACTCAGGAGAGGGCGGTGATGAGAGCGGGTCTTGTAGGCCGGTTTTTCTCAAAGTTATGCTCTTGGCCTTATGTTTGGTCGACATGCTGACATTCGGAAGCAAAGTAGTCTTGGTTTTTACGGAAAGGGATCACCAAATTAATATTTGAAAATAAATACGGTTCTGCTGCAGAATTCACATAAATTTTAAGAATACCACGGGAGCAAACGGAAAACACCTCAGTCGCACATGGCGTCCCCTACCATCCCCAATTTGATTTAAATTTGAATTCAGTTTTTAATGGTGTAGAATGCCCTACGTGATTTCTCTCTCATTAAGGTGTCCAGTTGAGCTTATTTTTAAACCTAAGTAATTATAGTGTATGCACTACTCTACAGTGGGGCAAAAAAGTATTTAGTCAGCCAACAATTGTGCAAGTTCTCCCACTTAAAAAGATGAGAGAGGCCTGTAATTTTCATCATAGGTACACTTCAACTATGACAGACAAAATGAGGAAAAAAAATCCAGAAAATCACATTGTAGGATTTTTTATGAATTTATTTGCAAATTATGGTGGAAAATAAGTATTTGGTCACCTAGAAACAAGCAAGATTTCTGGCACTCACAGACCTGTAACTGAGGCTCCTCTGTCCTCCACTCATTACCTGTATTAATGGCACCTGTTTGAACTTGTTATCACTATAAAAGACACCTGTCCACAACCTCAAACAGTCACACTCCAAACTCCACTATGGCCAAGAACAAAGAGCTGTCAAAGGACACCAGAAACAAAATTGTAGACCTGCACCAGGCTGGGAAGACTGAATCTGCAATAGGTAAGCAGATGTGGGAGAAATTGTGGGAGCAATTATTAGGAAATGGAAGACATACAAGACCACTGATAATCTCCCTCGATCTGGGGATCCACGCAAGATTTTACCCCATGGGGTCAAAATGATCACAAGAACGGTGAGCAAAAATCCCAGAACCACACTGGGGGACCTAGTGAATGACCTGCAGAGAGCTGGGCCCAAAGTAACAAAGCCTACCATCAGTAACACACTACGCCACCAGGGACTCAAATCCTGCAGTGCCAGACGTGTCCCCCTACTTAAGACAGTACATGTCCAGGCCTGTCTGAAGTTTGCTAGAGAGCATTTGGATGATCCAGAAGAAGATTGGGAGAATGTCATATGGTCAGATGAAACCAAAATATAACTTTTTGGTAAAAACTCAACTCGTCGTGCTTGGAGGACAAAGAATGCTGAGTTGCATCCAAAGAACACCATACCTACGTCATGCTTTGGGGCTGTTTTTCTGCAAAGGGACCAGGATGACTGATCCGTGTAAAGGAAAGAATGAATGGGGCCATGTATCGTGAGATTTTGAGTGAAAACCTCCTTCCATCAGTAAGGGCATTGAAGATGAAACGTGGCTGGGTCTTTCAGCATGACAATGATCCCAAACACACCGCACGGGCAATGAAGGAGTGGCTTCGTAAGAAGCATTTCAAGGTCCTGGAGTGGCCTAGCCAGTCTCCAGATCTCAACCTTATAGAAAATCTTTGGAGGGAGTTGAAAGTCCGTGTTGCCCAGCAACAGCCCCAAAACATCACTGCTCTAGAGGAGATCTGTATGGAGGAATGGGCCAAAATACCAGCAACAGTGTGTGAAAACCTTGTGAAGACTTACAGAAAACGTTTGACCTCTGTCATTGCAAACAAAGGGTATATAACAAAGTATTGAGATAAACTTTTGTTATTGACCAAATACTTATTTTCCACCATAATTTGCAAGTAAATTCATAAAAAATCCTACAATGTGATTTTCTGGATTTTTTGTCTCATTTTGTCTGTCATAGTTGAAGTGTACCTATGATGAAAATTACAGGCCTCTATCATATTTTTAAGTGGGAGAACTTGCACATTTGGTGGCTGACTAAATACTTTTTTGCCCCACTGTATATATTTTGTACCAATTGAGAATTTCAATCTAATTCCCTGAGATCTGGATCTTCTCTGGAAAATCCTTATTTTAGTTTTTTTGGGGTTTACTGCCAGGGCCCAGGTCTGGCAGTACTGCTCTAGCTGGTCCAGGCTCTGCTGTAGGTCATGTGCTGTGGGTGACAGCAGGCATAGGTCATCTGTGAAGAGAATGCATTTAACCTCTGAATTGTGGAGACTAACACCTGAGGATTTTTCTAGAATAGTGGCCAATTTTTTTATGTAAATAGTGAAGAGTGCAGGGCTCAGATTGCAACCCTAGCGAAGGCCCTGCCCCTGGTTAAAGAATTCTGTTATTTTCTTGCCAATTGTAATGCTGCACGTATTGCCAGTAAACATTGATTTAATTATGTCATATGTTTTACACCCTACACCACTTTCAATAACTTTGTAGAACAGTCCTGTATGCCAAATAGAATCAAATGCTTTTTGGAAGTCGATAAAGCAAGCGTATATTTTGGTATTATTTTGGTGGACACGTTTATCTATCAGGGTGTGTAGGGTGTAAATATGATCAGTCGTGCGATGTTTTGGTATAAATTCAATTTGGCTTTTACTCAAGACATTGTGCTTATTAAGGAAGTTTAGAACTCTTACATGTATAATACTACAGAAAACCTTCCCAGGTTACTGATCACACAAATGCGTCTTTAATTGTTAGGGTCAAATTTGTCTCCGTTCGTAAAGACTGGGGTTTTGAGTCCTTGATTCCAGATGTCAGGGAAATAACCTACACTCAGGATCAAATAAAACAGTTTTAATATAGCCAATTGAAATTTTGCACTAGTTAGTTTGAGTATCTCATTTAGGATGCCATCAGGTCTGCATGCTTTTTTATATTTGAGGGCCTGAGGTTTCTAATAGAGCTCCTGGTCAGTAATTGGGGAGTCCAATGGATTTTGATTGTCCTTTATAGCTTTTTCTAATCCATTCAACTTGTCATGAATTTTGCGTTGTTCTGCGTTTGTGTCAATTTGAACGGTGTTTTAAAATGGGTTGTCTATATGTCACCATTTTGTTTCGCTAATTCTTCTTGTTTAGATTTTTTTTGTTTTTTCGAATTTTGCCAGAAGTTGTTTGTGTTTATGGACTCCTCAATTAGTGTCAGCTGCTTGCTGTTGTACTGTGCTTTTTTGGTTTATAGAGTTTTAAAGTCTCACAGTAACGAAGGCGTAATTCACTATTATTTGGGTCTCTGTGCTTTTGGTTAGATAGTGTTTTTTCCTTATAATTTTACAATCTGCATCAAACCAGTTGTCATCTGTGGTCTTTTTTGTTTTGTTTTTTATCAATTTCAATTGTCCTTCTTTTGCCGTTTGCCTGAATATATAGTTGATGTTTTTTACTGCTAGATTGATGCCTTCTTTACTGTGAGTGAATGTGGTATCCAGAAAGTTATCTAAGAGTGTTTGGATATTTTGGTTACAAGTTGCTTTCTGGTATTCTTCTGTGCTGTTTTGGGCCCATCTGTATGAATTTCTGATGTTGTACAGCTTATTGGGCTGTGAATGTGTGGTTGTTTCCATGTTTGTTCTTTTGAGGAACAATGTAATTTGGCTGTGATCAGACAGAGGTGTTAGTGGGTTGAGAGATAAGGGGTCAATGTCTCTGTGTCCAAGAGGTGAGCAATAGGTGATTCTCACCAAAGAGTCCCCCCGTAACCTTCCATTGACAAAGTACAGACCCAGGCTTCTACAGAGTTGCAACAGATCTCTTCCATTTTTGTTGACGGTGCTGTCACTGTTGTTTCTATGGGGGAGATGAAGACAGAAACAGTATGGCCTGTAATAAAGCTGTCCCCTCATGTGGTCGTTAGATCTGTAAGGGAACACCACCCTGAAATGGACAAAATTTAATGGGAAGTCATTGGCACTGTACGAAACATATACACGATGTCCAATACCACTCAATTCGGCGTCATTTCATTCAAAGTTGATTGCAAATGCCATATGGCAAATGCCAAGTGTAACACTCCAAAAATCCAACAGATGGCGAGTGCGCTCCACCGTGATTTTTCATATTGAAAATGTAACACAAGTCAAGACCCAAGAGTAAAATGTTGAAAAATTTAACATTTTTCAAAACCTTATCACCCCCTTAAAAAAGTGCTTTCTGGACTGTTTTTTGAAATTCTTTCGATTTGTTTGTCAATTACACATGTGTAAGAACTGTATGAATATACTTTTGTCAAATTTTATTATCATAATTATTATATATATTTTGTTTTACTTGTGCATAAGGCATATGTTTTTACCATTTGCAATATGAATTCATAGGAAGTCAAAAGTCAAAAATGTGAAGAAAAAAAAAACGTATTACCCCCTTAAAAAAGTGCTTTCTGGACTGTTTTAGGAAATTCTTTCAATTTTTTGTCAATTATACATGTATAAGAACTGTATGAACATACTTTTGTCATATTTGATTACCATATATATATATATATATATATATATATATTTTTTTACTTGTCCATAGGGCATATGTTTTGTCCATTTGCAATATGATTTCATAGGAAGTCAAAAGTCAGTCAAAAGTCACTTTTTTTTTGGCCAAATGCCATAAGAAATGTCCAAATGCAATATGAAAGATTTGAAAGTGCCAAATCAGGATGTTATGTCTATTTGCCATGTACGATCAATGGAAGTCAGTTTACAAACCCAAAAGTCAGGTGAACCATGTCCAAAAGGCATTTATACTGCCAAAATGACCTATGTTAAGCCATGAATCAACCTAGAATCAACCTATTTGTCATGTATGATGAGGGAGAAGTGGAACTGTTGTTTTTTAACCATTTTTTGAAAAACGTCCAAAATGACAAGGGGCACCCCCTATTGGATGGGCATGGGTGGGGGGGGGGGGTGCTCCCTACCCAACCGTGGACCCCTTGCTACCCCGTAATGGCATTAAAAAACATTTAAAAAATGTGCTCCTGGTAACCCGTTCCAATCACCAGGTGCACAGCTGTGCATTTGCAGTATGTTTCAATGTGCATTTACCATCACGAATTTGTCATGCTCAAAAATACTGCAGAAATGCAAAATTGACTGGACTGATGAACTCGGGATGGCTGGGCAGTGATAGTGGTTCCTCTCCATCGCTCGTTGTGTTGATTTCATCATGTCCATTTGCTGATGTTTTTCACGGTTGAATCATATTGCAAATGCACTGTGCATTTGCAATATGTTTCAATGGGCATTTACCATCAACAATTTGCCATGCTCAAAAACACTGCAGAAATGTGAAATTGACTGGCATGATGAACTCGGGATGGCCGGGCAGTGTTTCTGGTTCCTCTCCATCGCTCGTTGGTGTTGATTTCAGAACATCATTTTGGTGATGGTACCTCACTGTTTAAACATATTTCAAATGGACAAAAGTCAGCCAGCAAGTCACCATCCATCAGTCAAACCCAAGTTTCGGCTCGATAGGTTATTCGGTGCTCGAGTAAGACCTTAATTGGTGCTGAAAATCCACTTTTTCCATGCCTTGCTACGGGGTCCTTGAATGAGCTATCGGACAGAAACGTTGGGGTCCATATCTATGGGCCGAGCCGGTTTCAATGGACCTAGTCTTGCGACTCTGGGACTTTTCTAAATGTCGTAATTTTTGTAATGGTCTAAATTAATTGAAGTCGTTGTACGAATGTGTTTCTCGGTCCGAGAACCTTCTATAGCCACATAACTCACCACGCACTATCGACCTGAGCTCTAGAATAGGTTTCTAAAGTTTCAGAATTCTAGGTCTGACGGTTCTTTAATAGTTTGAACAAAGTTAACTATTGCAGGCTCTGTCTGTCTCTACGCACCACACTATGTCCAAGCTGTGTGTGTGTGAGTTTTTCTTGGAAATTTTATGGGAGACATGACTGATTTACAGTTCATGAGGGTTGCCTAATCACACATATGAAGTTTTGGAAAGATCTGACTTTTTTAACCCTTCGAAACAGCCCTTATGACACCAATTATGGCACTTCCGGTTGGCACAGGAAGCTAAAAGTAAACACATATCCTCATTGGGGTATGCTGTTACAGAATCCTGAGTTTTAAGTCTTTACGTTAAGAAATGACTGATTTACACAGGGTTGAATGCACTATTTCTATCAAACATCAGGTTTGGTATGGAAAAACAGTTTTAGTGTGATTTTAACCACTTCCGGTTGCTTCAGGAATCTTAGAATCGACACAGGTAGACCTCATAGTGGCCTAATGAATTGTCATCGAATACAGGTTCATAAGACATTCATAACCCACATAGGCTTCAGGTTGAATTTAGGGGTGCAGGCAATGTATTCCTATAGGGAGAGAAGTAATTGAAAACTGTTTGATGTCAACACCTTCTTTTAACTGTTAAGGGTTAATGCCACACGGTCAAGGTTTGCACAGATCGGGAGGACCTCAGGAACGTACTTGAGGTCGAATTGTGCTTCTCACCCTAACGGTTCTCTAACTGTCACCCAAAAGCAAATTACATTTAGGGCCAGGCTTCATATTGGGCCTACTTTTTCTCATGGTCGCTGCGCTTAGACCGAACGAGCTACGGTCAAGTGCGGCATCTCGTTGAACTCGGCATGGCCTTGAGATTGTGGTAATGCCATTGCAGGCTCTGAGTGTCTTTAAGCACCGCACTTTGTCACTCCATCCTTGCTGTGTGTGTGCGTTTGAGAGGTTATTCTTTGACATCTGTTGGGAGAAATGACTGATTTACAGTTCATGAGGGTTACCTAGTCACACATATGAAGTTTTGGAAAGATGTGACTTTTTTTACCTTCAAAACAGACCCTGTGACCCCAATTAAAGGCACTTCCGGTTGGCACAGGAAGCTAAAAGTAAACACATATCCTCATTTGAGTATGCTTTTACAGAATCCTGAGTTTTAAGTCTATACGTTAAGAACTGACGGATTTACACAGGGTTGAAGGCACTATTTCTCACAAACTGCAGGTTGGGTATGGGGAAACACTTTTAGGGTGATTTTAACCACTTGCGGTTGCTCCAGGAAGCTTAGAATCAACACAGGTAGACCTCATAGTGGCCTGAGGGATTGTCATGGAAGACAGGTTCATAAGACATTCATAACCCACATAGGCTTCAGGTTGAATTTAGGGGTGCAGGCAATGTATTCCTATGGGGAGAGAAGTCATTGAAAACTGTTTGATGTAAACACCTTCTTTTAACTGTTAAGGGTTAATGCCACATGGTCACGGTTAGGCTTGCACAGATCAGAAGGACCTCAGGAATGTTCCTTAGGTCTCATTGTGCTTCTCACCCTAACTGTTATCCCGCTGTCACCCAAAAGCACCTGCAATTTAGGGCCAGAGCTTTTCTTTGACATCTGTTGGGAGAAATTACTGATTTACAGTTCATGAGGGTTGCCTAATAACACATATGAAGTTTTGAAAAGATCAGACATTTTTAACCCTTCGAAACAGCACCTTTGACACCATTTTAAGGCCCTTCCGGTTTACACAGGAAGCTGAAAGTGAACACATATCCTCCTTAGGGTAGGCACTTATAGAATGTTGAGTTTTAAGTCTTTATGTTAAGAACAGACTTATTTACAGAGGGTTGAAATAGTGTGTGTTATTTCAGAAAATCACAGAAATCTCGCAGAGCTCGGTAACACAATTCAAAAAGATTAGTCTGAACATGCTGCAACTGGATCTGTAACCTTTTTTAAAAACAACAAATTTTTTTGAACATCACCAATTTGACATGGTACGATTTCTCTTAAATTACGATAGATAAATGTCTGGTTCTTTTTTTATTGACACTGTAGGTTAATTTACTTTGACGTGAAGCGGAAAAATGATTGCTCCATTTTCATTTTTGACCTTTAATCCCAGAAAAATGGCCATAACTCAAAAACCGTTGAGGCCTGGATGCCATCTTGTTCGGGGCCAACTGCTCACTATGCTAAACCTATGCTCACCAATTTCGTCTTCAAAATCTTTTCTGTTTAGGAGATAAGGCCACGTCGTGATTGGTGATGTTTTATACATTTGCAATATGATTCCATTCGCCCTCTTGTGGGATTTACCGGGAGAGCGGAAAAATGACAAAAATTTGAAAATTGAATAAAACGGAAACCGAATGTCCAAGAGAGTTCGTTTGATGACTTCCTGGAAGATGGCCCTGCTGCACGGCCCGACGCCGTCCGCGAATTTTAGAAACGTTAGAAACTCTTTTTTTCAGTTTTAACCATGTGATATTTACCAATTTTGAGGGGATCAATTAGATTTTGTAGTTAGAATTTGTACCAAATAATCTATCAGAGAGATCAGAGAGATCAGGGAGATCAGTATTGGGTGTCCCCATGTGAGCCTCCTTGTTGACTGTAGGTGTGGGTATAGGATTGTCGGTAAGTGGGGGGTTGTGGGTAAAGGTGGGTCAGTGGGGTTGTTAGGGGTGGTGAGGGGCTGCAGCTTCTCTCTAGGAGTCTCTACAGCCTGCTCTCTGTGCTGCAGCACCCTCTTGATGACAGACAACTTCTTTGCCATCTCCTCCTTTACCTGCACCAGCTCTCTCCTCATGGTGGTCTTTACCTCCTCAAGCACTGTGGTAAGGCTCTCTCTCAGCTCCTGGACAGAGTTCTTCAGCTGGGTCCTGCACTGGTTGATCTGGTCCTGTTGAAGCTATGTGTCTGGGCTGGTGGTTGTGTAGCTGGGGGGCTGTTTTGAAGGCTGGTGGTAGTGTGTTCTTGGCTCTGGTGGTTGTAGGCTGTTGGGGTGCCTATAGTCTCTGCTCTCTCTTTCTCTCTAAAGCCTCTGCTCTCTCTCTCTCTCTACAGTATCTGATCTCTCTCTCGCTATACAGTCTCTGATCTCTCTTTCTATTTACTGTCTCTGTTCTCTCTTGCTTTACTGTCTCCGTTCTCTCTCTCTTCACTGTCTCTGCTCTCTCTCTCTTTTTAATTTGTTTTATTTTTTATTTCACCTTTATTTAACCAGGTAGGCTAGTTGAGAACAGGTTCTCATTTACAACTGCGACCTGGCCAAGATAAAGCACAGTAGTTTGACACATACAACAACACAGAGTTACACATGGAATAAACAAACATACAGTCAATAATACAGTAGAAAAGGAAACATCTATATATAGTGAGTGCAAATGAGGTAAGATAAGGGAGATAAGGCAATAAATAGTGGTGAAGTAATTACAATATAACAATTAGACACTGGAATGGTATATGTGCAGAAGATAAATGTGCAAATAGAGATACTGGGATCCAAAGGAGCAAGATAAATAAATGAATACAGTATGGGGATGAGGTAGTTGGATGGGCTGTTTACAGATGGGCTATGTACAGGTGCAGTGATCTGTGAGCTGCTCTGACAGCTGGTGCTTAAAGCTAGTGAGGGAGACCTAGCAGAGACTTGTAGATGACCTGGAGCCAGTTTGTTTGGTGACGAGTATGAAGCGATGGCCAGCCAATGAGAGCGTACAGGTCGCAGTGGTGGGTAATATATGGGGCTTTGGTGACAAAATGGATGGCACTGTGATAGACTGCATCCAATCTGTTGAGTAGAGTGTCAGAGGCTATTTTATAGATGACATCGCAGAAGTTGAGGATCGGTAGGATGGTCAGTTTTACGAGGGTATGTTTGGCAGCATGAGTGAAGGATGCTTGGTTGCGAAATAGGAAGCAGATTCTAGATTTAATTTTGGATTGGAGATGCTTAGTGTGAGTCTGGAAGGAGAGTTTACAGTCTAGCCAGACACCTAGGTATTTGTAGATGTCCACATAGTCAGAACCGTCCAGAATAGTGATGCTAGACGGGCGGGCAGGTGTGGGCAGCGATCGGTTGTAGAGCATGCATTTAGTTTTACTTGCATTTAAGAGCAGTTGGAGGTCACGGAAGGAGAGTTGAATGGCATTGAAGCTTGTCTGGAGGTTAGTTAATAAATAATAAAACAGTGTATACAGGGCCAGATGTATACAGAATGGTGTCGTCTGCGTAGAGTGTGGTGGCATATTACTGCATTACCAAATGAGGAGAGTTACAAACTTCACACACCAGTCAGAGTTATACTTAAGATATATTTTTAATAATAATAAGAGCTTTGCAAAAGCCTTTTGACTTTCAATGATGCGCTATCTCTAATGAACCATTGAAAAGTACCAACAGAGAAGTACAGAAAAGGTCAGATGTTCACACAGAACTGGTCAGATGTCCACACAGAACATCAGAACATAATTAAAAGGTCACCCACACAGTCAACCTACCGCGCTCACACAGAACGCTCCTACAAAGATTACCTAGTGGTCTCAAAACAAAATACTCACACAGAGTAACCCAGGGCATACCTGGCTAGCATATTTAAAATAATTGGAATTAATAATAATAATAATAAAAAATTATTGGAACACCACCTCTGAAGGTCACTTAGACAGTCACACAGACACTTTCAGAACGAGGTCCTTCTTCCAATAGGGCTTCACCAAGTATCGTGTTTCACACAGAACGCACAGTCACCCTGGCCCCTCACCCCCACAGACTGCACCAATCCCCACTGTGATCAATTCAGTGTCAGGACAGCTCTAAGTCACCCGCAACCAACCAGTGGCAGAGTATCTTTGAGTACGCAAACTCTCAGATTACACTCCTCTGAAGGAGGAGTGTAATCTTACGCCTCCAAGGTGCCCTCCTCACAAAGGAATACACATTTAGAGCCTAGGTAACAGAGGCTTATTTAAAAACTCGACTTCAAGTGTGGTTCGCTCAACTCTTTCTTTAAAAAAACTATGTTTGAGATGTGGTATCCACTCGGCTCGAAGCCTCTCAGGTCAAAGGTGGGTCCATCTGCTTCGTTCCCGAAGTGTGGTTTTCCTGAGATCCCAAGTCTGAGGGATCCCTCGTGCACGATTTGCCCAGGTCGTCGGGAGCGGTCACCGAGTGAAGATTCACGTCCCATCCCCGTCGCCAAATGTGGTGGCATATTACTGCATTACCAAATGAGGAGAGTTACAAACTTCACACACCAGTCAGAGTTATACTTAAGATATATTTGTAATAATAATAAGAGCTTTGCAAAAGCCTTTTGACTTTCAATGATGCGCTATCTCTAATGAACCATTGAAAAGTACCAACAGAAAATATATTTTATAGCCAAGATGCACCCCTCTCAACTTACACGACGAACAACAGATACATATAATGGTCACAAGGTTAAGATTTGTATGAAAGATATATATAAAACATAGCAGACAGCAAATGCTGGTTTAACAGTTTTCATTGTAAAGACCAGTGTCCTACTCCAAACTGGAACCCGTCTCACCCTGGTACGGTATAGCACAAAAACATTACCTCATGTTATCTGGAATGCTCTTTAGGCTTTATTGCCCAAAGACATGGTAAATCTCCTCTGTCAGTGTTATCTCATAGAGGCCCATCCTCAGTGGAACACACACACACAATAGTTAACAGAATACTCTATTCTGTCGAATAAAACGCAATACAAGCATTATAACATAATCTTGCAATTTTCCACTACAAGATGGTGGAAAGCATGGCCAGCCGTAGAAAAATGCTTATTGAAATTCTCAATTATAGTGGATTTATCGGTGAGGACAGTGTTTCCTAGCCTCAGTGCAGTGGGCAAGTGGGAGGAGGTGGTCTTATTCTCCATGGACTTTAGTGTCCCAGAACTTTTTTGAGTTTGTGCTACAGGATGCAAATTTCTGTTTGAAAAGGCTAGTCTTTGCTTTCCTAACTGCCTGTGTACTGTATATTGGTTCCTAACTTCCCTGAAAAGTTGCATATCATGGGGGCAATTCGATGCTAATGCAGAACACCACAGGATGTTTTTGTGATGGTCAAGGGCAGTCAGGTCTGGAGAGAACCAAGGGCTATATCTGTTCCTGGTTCTAAATGTTTTGAATGGAGCATGCTTATTTAAGATGGTGAGGAAGGCACTTTTAAAGAACGACCAGGCATCCTCTACTAACGGGATGAGGTCAATATCCTTCCAGGATACCCGGGCCAGGTCGAATAGGAAGGCCTGCTCACTGAAGTGTTTTAGGGAGTGTTTGATAGTGATGAGGGGTGGTCGCTTGACCGCAGACCCATTACGGATGCAGGCAATGAGGCAGTGATCGCTGAAATCTTGGTTGAAAATAGCAGAGGTATATTTGGAGGGCAAGTTGGCTAGGATGATATCGATGAGGTTGCCCGTGTTTACGGATTTGGGGTTAGCCTAGTGGTTAGAGTGTTGGGCTAGTAACTGAAAGGTTGCAAGTTCATATCCCTTAGGTACAAATCTGTAATTCTGCCCCTGAACAGGCAGTTAACCCACTGTTCCTAGGCCGTCATTGAAAATAAGAATTTGTTCGTAACTGACTTGCCTAGTTAAATAAAGGTAAAATAAAAAGTTATTGGGGTCAAATTTTGTCTCCTCTTTTGTGGATTGGGGTGACCAGTCCTTGGTTCCAAATATTGGGGAAGATGCCAGAGCTAAGGATGATGTTAATGAGTTTTAGTGTACCCAATTGGAATTTTTTGTCTGTATATTTTATAATTTCATTGAGGATACCATCAACACCACAGGCCTTTTTGGGTTGGAGGGTTTTTATTTTGTCCTGTAGTTCATTCAAGGTAATTGGAGAATCGAGTGGGTTCTGGTAGTCTAGTTGATTCTAAGATTTGTATTTCTTCATGTATATGTTTTTGCTGTTTGCCAAAAAGATCGGAGAAGTGGTTTACCCATACATCTCCATTTTGGATAGATAGTTCTTCGTGTTGTTGTTTGTTTAGTGTTTTCCAATTTTCCCAGAAGTGGTTAGAGTCTATGGATTCTTTAATTACATTGAGCTGATTTCTGACGTGCTGTTCCTTCTTTTTCTGTAGTGTATTTCTGCATCGTTTTAGTGATTCACCATAGTGAAGGCATAGACTCAGGTTTTCTGGGTCTCTATGTTTTTGGTTGGACAGGTTTCTCAATTTCTATCTTAGGTTTTTGCATTCTTCATGAAACCATTTGTCATAGTTGTTCATTTTCTTCAGTTTTCTGTTTGAAATGTTTAGATTAGATATGGAAGCTGAGAGGTCAAATATACTGATAACATTTTCTACTGCCAAATTTACACCTTCACTATTACAGTGGAACGTTTTTTCCAGGAAGTTGTCTAGAAGGGATTGAATTTGTTGTTGCCTAATTGTTTTTTGGTAGGTTTCCACACTACAGTCCATCTATAGAATTTCTTAATATTACTCAGTTCCTTTGGCTTTGATGTCTCATGATTGAGTATTGCTCTGTTCAAGTAGACTGTGATTATGCTGTGGTCTGATAGGAGTGTCAGTGGACTGACTGTGAACACTCTGAGAGACGATGGGTTGAGGTCAGTGATAAAGTAGTCTACAGTACTACTGCCAAGAGATGAGTTATAGGTGTACCTAACATTGGAGTCACCTCGTAGCCTACCATTGACTATGTACATACCCAGCGTGCGACAGAGCTGTAGGAGTTGTGACCTGTTTTTGTTGGCTACGTTGTCATAGTTGTGTCTAGGGGGGTATATGCAGGAGGGAATTCTTTCAGCTCCAGGTAGGTGTTTGTCCCCCTGTGTGCTGAGGATGTCAGGTTCTTGTTAGGTTCTGGCATTTAGGTCGCCACAGACTAGTACATGTCCCTGGGCCTGGAAATTATTGATTTCCTCCTCCAGAATGGAGAAGCTGTCTTCATTAAAGTATGGGGATTCTAGTGGGGGGATATGGGTAGCACAAAATGAGGACATTTTTCTCTTTTAAGATCATTTAATTTTGAATTTCTAGCCAAATGTAAAATATTCCTGTTTTGATGCATTTAATGGAGTGATCATAGAGGCTGTTCAAATCCAGGGTGGAGTGGTGGGCCAGTGAGGCACAGTCACAGGAAATACTTGCGTTTACCCGCTGTCTGGTAGCAGGGTGGAAGTATTTTCGTGGTAGCGGGGTGGACATAACCACGTGTCCATTGGGGAAAGGAGAAGAAGCTTTTTCAATCAATCCCTTGAGTGGTATGGCCACCTTTTCCTGCTGTGATCTCAGGTCGTTTGTGCCTGCGTGTATTATTATGCGGATAGGTGAACCTAGTTGGTACTCAGACAGAAGATCTAGGGCGTGCTGCGTGTTTGGACACCAGAGTTTAGACTCACTGTGTTTGGAAAATGTTTGTTTTTTCTTTTACAGTGGCTTGCGAAAGTATTCATCCCCTTGGCATTTTTCCTATTTTGTTGCCTTTTACAACCTGGAATAAAATAGATTTTTGGTGGGGTTGTATCATTTGATTTACACAACATGCCTACCACTTTGAAGATGTAAAATATTTCTTATTGTGAAACAAACAAGATATAAGACAAAAAACATAAAATTTGAGCGTGCATAACTATTCACCTCAATACTTTGTAGAGCCACCTTTTACGGCTGCAAGTCTCTTGGGGTATGTCTCTATAAGCTTGGCACATCTAGCCACTAGGATTTTTGTCCATTATTCAAGGCAAAACTGCTCCAGCTCCTTCAAGTTGGACAACAATCTTTAAGTTGTACAACAATCTTTAAGTCATACCACAGATTCTCAATTGGATTGAGGCCTGGGCTTTGACTCGGCCATTCCAAGACATTTAAATGTTTCCCCTTAAACCACTCGAGTGTTGCTTTAGCAGTATGCTTAGGGTCATTGTCCTGCTGGAAGGTGAACCTCTGTCCCAGTTTCAAATCTCTGGAAGACTGAAACAGGTTTCCCTCAAGAATTTCCCTGTATTTAGCGCCATCCATCATTACTTAAATTCTGACCAATTTCCCAGTCCCTGCCGATGTAAAACATCCACACAGCATGATGCTGCCACCACCATGCTTCACTGTGGGGATGGTGTCATCAGGGTGATGAGAGGTGTTGGGTTTGCACCAGACATAGCGTTTTCCTTGATGGCCAGGAAGCTCAATTTTAGTCTCATCTGACCAGAGTACCTTCTTCCATATGTTTGGGGAGTCTCTGTCATGCCTTTTGGTGAACACTAAACTTGTTTGCTTATTTTTTTCTTTAAGCAATGGCTTTTTTCTGGCCACCCTTCCATTAAGCTCAGCTCTGTGGAGTGTACAGCTTAAATTGGTCCTATTGAAAGATCCTCCAATCTCCGCTGTGGAGCTTTGCAGCTCCTTCAGGCTTATCGTTGGTCTCTTTGTTGCCTCTCTGATTAATGCCCTCCTTGCCTGGTCCGTGAGTTTTGGTGGGTGGCCTTCTCTGGAAGGGTTTGTTGTGGTGCCATATTCTTTCAAAAATATTTATAGTGGATTTAATGGTGGATATCTACGTCCTCTCCATTTGGTTGGAGTAGACAGAGTGACTCTCCTGCCATTGTTGGGCTAAAGGGCTTTGACACCTCACACTTGACACGACAGTGCTAATTGAAGTTATATCAAGCTTGGCATCCTTAATTTAGCATTCAGTCCTTATAAAGTAATGTAATATATTTTTCTTCTTGGTTTTTGGAAATAAAATATAGCTTCAGACTAAACATTACTCACTTAGTTCCAGGTTGGATGGTGTTTTCAGGTTTCCGTTGTTTTCCAGAGCATTTGCTGTACAGCTTTGGAATAAGCCTTCCATGTGATTCCGTAATTCCGTCCAAAATCAGGTTGTAGGTTCTGTGCTTTGATTTTGAGGGAATGTTATGTGGTAAAGGGTAGCATCCTGTATATGTCCCTGACAAAAAAAATCCAAGTTTATCTGACTCTAAATCTATCTTTTTTCAAGAACATGCTGAAAAATGCAGGAGCTCATCTGCTCATGACCTCTCTCTCTCTCTCTCTCGCTGACTTCTCTTTACTGTCTCTGCTCTCTCTCTCTCTTTACTGTATCTGCTCTCTCTCTCTCTCTCTCTTTACTGTCTCTGCTCTCTCTCTCCCTCTTAACTGTCTCTGCTCTCTCTCTCTATCTCTTTACTGTCTCTGCTCTCTCTCTCCCTCTCTTTACTGTCTCTGCTCTATCTCTCCCTCTTTACTGTCTCTGCTCTCTCTCTCCCTCTCTTTACTGTCTCTGCTCTATCTCTCTCTCTCTACTGTCTCTGCTCTCGCTCTCTCTCTCTCTCTTCACTGTCTGCTCTCTCTCTCTTTACTGTCTCTGCTCTCTCTCTTTACTGTCTCTGCTCTCTCTCTCTTTACTGTCTGCTCTCTCTCTCTCTCTTTACTGTCTCTGCTCTCTCGCTCTCTCTCTCTCTCTTCACTGTCTGCCCTCTCTCTCTTTACTGTCTCTGCTCTCTCTTTACTGTCTGCTCTCTCTTTTTACTGTCTCTGCTCTCTCTCTCTACGGTCTGCTCTCTCTCTTTACTGTCTCTGCTCTCTCTCTCTCTTTACTGTCTGTGCTTTCGCTCTCTCTCTCTACTGTCTCTGCTCTCTCTCTTTACTGTCTCTGCTCTCTATCTCTCTCTCTCTACTGTCTCTGTGCTCTCGCTCTCTCTCTCTTTACTGTCTCTGCTCTCTCTCTCTCTTTACTGTCTCTGCTCTCTCTCTCTCCCTACTGTCTCTGTGCTCTCGCGCTCTCTCTCTTTACTGTCTCTGCTTTCTATCTCTTTACTGTCTCTGCTCTTTCTCTCTCTCTGTACTGTCTCAGTCTCTGCTCTATCTTTATCTGTCTCTGCTCTTTCTCTCTGTAGTCTCTTTCTCTCTCTGCTCTCTCTGACTCTGCTCTCTCTTGCTCTGCTCTCTCTTGCTCTCTGTCTCTCGCTGCTCTCTTTCTGTCTCTCTCTCTCTGTCTCTATCTATCTCTGACTGTAATGTAATGAAGTCAACCTTGGAGACACCCTGTGGTGCTCCAGGTATGGAGAGCAACGCTGGCATTGATGTGTGCTGTGCATCCTCCTCTGACTCTGTTCTGAAGGGGATTAAAAGAGAGAGAAGAAACGAGGCAGCCACCAATACTCTAACTGGAAGTTCCACCCAAGAAAGAGATTGGGGGTTAGGAGAAGTCTGTGGGCCCATAATGGAGACAATATTGAGTGTGTGTGGAGGGTGGGGGGCGGTGTGTGTGTAGGTGTGCATGTGCGTGTGTGTGCACCCCCTTGCCTGTCTGCATGCATGTGTGTGTGTGAGCATCACATTATGTTGTTACACTACATTGTAGCCAGATAGCCAGCCGATCAGGCAGTTATGTGAAGAAATGCAAATATGAGAGGTGGGTTGAGACAGGGGGCCACCCAGAGTGACTGTAGAAAGTGCTGTGGTGGGTTCCGTGGAGAGATCGGGGGGACGTGTGGGGGGTCAATGATGTGATTCCCATCGATCCTGGGCCCCCTGACAAGTGTTCAGTGATTTCCTGTCCCTGGCAGAAATATTGTGCTTGTTAATCCATTTGAGTTGGAGCACCATGGGGGCTCGGGAGGAGGGGTGAGGAGAGAGGGGTAAGGCGGGGTGTAAAAGGCTACAGCGGGTGGGTGGAGGGGGGGGGGGGGGGTGAGGGGCGAAGCGCAGGTCAACGCTAACAAGATGCTAATGAGCCTGCGCTAATCAATGTGTGCTTAATCAGCCATTCAGCACGGGAGCGAGGAGAGAGAGGGAGGGATGGGGTGAGGAGGAGGAGTTCATGAGAAAGTGCAGGCCCAGAACCCTTCACTCTGATTCATTCTCTATTCTTTTTTGAGAATGTTCATCCTCCACTTCTTTCCCCTTTCCATTGCCGCCCGTGAAAGCAGGTTTCTCAATACACTCCTATAGACTTAATAATAGGTTGATGTATAAGTCATCCCATTAGTGATCCTCTAGTTTAACTATTGCAATCGGACCGAATATACTGCAGCATGATGATGTCATTATTGTTCATTCATTGGTCAATAGACAGGTCAATCAATAGTCATTAGCCAATAGATTGCCAAGGTCAGGAAAACCAGCATAAATTAAGTTGATTGATCACATTGGCAATGTAACTCCTCTTTTCCACTCCCTCTTATAGTCCAGGATTTTATCTCCTGGACGTCCCATTTAGACTGATCGAGCTAAGCCAGTTGATGAATGGAGGGTTGCAGTGATAATCTTATCTTAGTCATGTGCCAACCAGTATCTGTCTCTAGTGACTTACGGGACGGGACGGGACGGGACGGGACGGGACGGGGGGACACTGCATTGATCTTGTGGCTCTTTATCCTTGAGGTGCATTAAGGCAATTTCGGTTACCAAGTTATATAGTCATAACTGACCTACAAGTATCCACCTGTCATAACTGACCTACAAGTATCCACCTGTCATAACTGACCTACAAGTATCCACCTGTCATAACTGACCTACAAGTATCCACCTGTCATAACTGACCTACAAGTATCCACCTGTCATAACTGACCTACAAGTATTCACCTGTCATAACTGACCTACAAGTATCCACCTGTCATAACTGACCTACAAGTATCCACCTGTCATAACTGACCTACAAGTATCCACCTGTACAGAGGAATCACAAGTCAGTCATTCAACATACCTTTTGTAGTTATTTTAGACATGGAAGAAACATATCTGTATCACCTCTCATCAGATTTTTGGTTAATCCATGGCACACACACACACACACACACACACAAACACACCTGTGTACTTACATTACATCAGACTACTGGTCTAATCTAAAGTAAATTGCTTTTGTTGATCAACTACTGTTATTTGACAATCCTTCTGCCTGTACGTCCTGCTTTACCCGGCTGTGTTTTCCAGGGAGATGGTTCTAGTGGTTGCACATTAATTCTGTTCTTTACCCACTCAGGAAAAGCCCACAAATCAATCAGTCTCCGTCCTCGGCAACGACGGCCTGTAAAAAATGACTCAAAACCTGAAGTTGACAGCCAAGAGATGGGAAGAGAGAAATTAACCTGCTGAAAGATCCAGAATAAAAAAAGGGAAAATAACCTTAAAAAACTGCAGCGGGACAGAAGAGCTGCCACGTGTTTCAAGTACACACCCTGTGTGTGGAGATGAGTGCACTGCAGTGAGCTGTAGGGTTCTGTCCACAGTATGCTCTAATCTCCCTGGGAACCAGGGAACCCGGGGGCATGGCAGTTTATGAAGTGATGTCAACATGGTCTGATCCCAGAACAGCCGTAAAAATACTCCTGGTATGTTCAGGTGTTAATATTCTAGAGCAGATCTACATAGACATCCCAGTGAAGATGAGTGGTTCAACACACACTGGTACAGCACCAATGGAATCCATTATTTGGTTTCTTTCCTCTGCTAAATGGGATATGAACTGGAGTGATGGTGGAAGGCAACAACTGTGGTCAGGTTTGGATGTGGGGGGATGGGAGGGTGAGTGTGTGTATGCGTGCATGCATGTGTACCTGCGTGCGCATGTGTGTGTGTTTGTGCACCTCCGTGTGTGTGTGTGTATATGTATGTGTGGCTGTGTATATCCCATTTAGGCATTGTGCTAGCTCAAGTTCAGTGTTTTCACCTAAAGTGAGTGTGTGGGGTCTGTATTGGAATCTGGAAAGAGAAGAAAGAAATAGATGGAGAAGCCGATTGGGGGAGAGATAAATGGAGAGAGAGATATGCTATATGACTAAAAATGTGGGACTCCTGCTCGTCTTACATCATCAAATCATGGGCATTAATATGGAGTTGGTCCCCCCTTTGCTGCTAGAACAGCCTCCACTCTTCTGGGAAGGCTTTCCACTAGATGTTGGAACATTGCTGTGGGGACTTGCTTCCATTCAGCCACAAGAGCATTAGTGAGGTCGGGAACTGATGATGGCCGATTAGGCCTGGCTCGCAGTCGGTGTTCCAATTCATCCCAAAGGTGTTCGATGGGGTTGAGGTTAGGGCTATGTGCAGGCCAGTCAAGTTCTTCCACACTGATGTCGACAAACCATTTCTGTATGGACCTTGCTTTGTGCACAGGGGCATTGTCATGCTGAAACAGGTAAGGGCCCTCCCCAAACTGTTGCCACAAAGTCACAAGCACAGAATCATCTAGAATGTCATTGTATGCTGTAGCGCTAAGATTTCCCTTCACTGGGCCAAGCCCAAACAATGAAAAACTGCCCAAACCATTATTCCTCCTCCACTAAAGTGTACAGTTGGCACTATGCATTGGGGCAGGTAGCGTTCTCCTGGCATCTTCCAAACCCAGATTCGTCTGTCGGACTACCAAATGGTTAAGCGTGATTCATAACTCCAGAGAATGCGTTTCCACTGCTCCAGATTCCAATGGCGGTGAGCTTTGCACCACTCCAGCCGACGCTTGGCATTGCGCATGGTGATCTTAGGCTTGTATGCAGTTGCTCGGCCATGGAAAACCATTTCATGAAGCTCCAGACGAACAGTTCTCGTGCTGACTTTTCTTCCAGAGGCAGTTTGGAACTCGGTAGTCAATGTTGCAACCGAGGACAGGTGATTTTTACACGCTACCCGCACTCAGAGGTTTCGTTCTGTGACCTTGTGTGGCCTCCCACCTAGCTGCTGAGCCGTTGTTACTCTTAGACGTTTCCACTTCACAAAAACATCACTTCCAGTTGACCGGGGCAGCTCTAGCAGGGCAGAATTTGACAAACGGACTTGTTGGAAAGGTGGCATCCTATGACGGTGCCACGTTGAAAGTCAATGAGCTCTTCAGTAAGGCCATTCTAATGCCAATGTTTGTCTATGGAGATTGCATGGCTGTGTGCTGGATTTTATACACCTGGTAGGGTGTGGCTGAAATAGAGGAATCCACTAATTTGAAGGGGTGTCCACATACTTTTGTATATACAAAGTGTAGATTCCTAAGATCCAAGCCAAAAGCTCAGGTCTTTGTAGAGGCTGCTGGGTGGGAGAAACCCCCCCCACAAACACACTCACCCTCACACACCTTTACACACACACACCCTCACACAAACACTCTCTCTAACAGAGGCAGTTTATCAATTCTGAATCATAACCTTCAATGCTCCAATGTCAATTTGTCACTCATTAAACATATATTGCACACACACACACACACACACACACACACACACACACACACACACACACACACACACACACACACACACACACACACACACACACACACACACACACACACACACACACACACACACACACACGTCTATCATCCTTTTATAACTGTATGCATCTTCAGTCATTTCCTCACAACCACATAACATTGTGAAATTTGTCAAGTCATTTGTCTCTTACTAAGCCGTGCCTGATTATAATAACAAACACTTTGTGTTGAGAACATCTGATGAGAGAACATCGTTACTGAGGGACTGACGGCTTTGTGAAGAAACAAATGAGCCAAATTCTGGGATGTGTTTGAGAGAGAGAGCTTAGCCATCATTAGCGAGTGTCCACAAACACACACACGCGAACAGACACGCGCACACACATGTGCACGCACACACACCTCTAATGATGCTTAAGCAGGCCCTGGCTACACACACACACACAGAACACTGCCGGAGTCGTTTGATGACCATGAAAAATATATATCTGAAGGAGTGTATGAAAAGGTGCATGTCCTAAGGTCTCCCATCCAGTACATCTAGTGAGGCTGATGACATTTTGTTGATGAAGCATGAGGGCTTTTTTTAATTCATTCACTTACAAAGAAGAGAGGGTTTAACATGCCACACAGAGTCTGATTGCCTGTCAAGATGTTCTTTGATCTCTTGCTGCTCCTGCAGCTTTTGAGGGGGTTTGAGTTAGAGTATCATCATTAAGGTCTTTCAATGAGTCACTTCCACTAACGGTTTCATCATTTTAAAAATTTGAGTCATTTAGTAGACACGCTTATCCAGAACGACTTACAGGAGCAATTAGGGTTAAGTGCCTTGCTCAAGGGCACATCAACAGATTTTTCACCTAGACGGCTCAGGGATTCAAACCAACGGCCTTACAGTTACAGGACCAACACTCTTAACAACTAGTCTACCTGCCGTCTCATCCTCAGTATAAGAGACTTGGCTGTCCACTCTTTTAAAGGGAAGTTGAGGTCTATGGGTTTTGTCCATTAGTGACCTAACATTTGCCAAATGTTACTGTTCTTTGACTGGTCCACAACACCATTGTTGGTCCCCTTTAGTTTTAGATGCCGTGTCAGTGTTCATGCCCGTGACTTGATGTACTGTACAGGTGTCCATTTTCTAGGTATCTTAGTATTGAACACTACAGTAGTATTTGCCTGTCACCTGATAAATTTGAAAACACACACACACACACACACACACACACACACACACGCTAGCATTCCGTACTTGGAATCCGAACAAGGCGGAACACATTAAATATTCCTTTTGACTGGATCTCCAGCCGCATATTTTTACACAGAGGGATTTTGCTTTGCTGCTTTAACTCAATGTGCTGTACACAGGCACTTTGGTTGGCTGAACAAATATTTTCCCCCTGGCAATGTCTCAGCCCACCGGTGGTTTAGCACTTAATCCAACCCCTACAAATCCAGTCGACACATTTACAGCGAGGTGGGCGTGGGGCGGCGTTTTGCTACAAAGAGAATTATTGACATTGTTAAGTTGTGTTTACAGTATACAACAAGCCGTTTTACTTCTTACACAAGCTTGTGTGTGTGTATATGTATAATTTTCATTTCATAATTATGAAAATGACCTGAAATTCAGTGGATTGGATAGATAGGCCAGTTCTTAAGAAAACTAATGTTTGTAGTAGAAGCATCGTCTTGCAATGTGGTTCTCTTATACACCAGGTCTTCCGCTTAAAAAGCATTGGTCTTCTCATCTCTGACTCCGTTTTGAACACTCATTAGGAGCAGAGATCAAAGACTGGGGCAGAGTGGCCCGTGAATTGGGAAACTGTGGGGTCATTATCTATTTATCACTCACGGCTGCCATTTTGGCTCTGAAATGGCATGCAATCTGCATCCAGATTTCATTCCCTCTGCTCTCTGTGTGGCTGCCATTTTGGGGAAGGCCTGCAGTAGTGGCACTGTCTGGTTGCAGTGAGTTATTTCATTGATTCAATGCCCATTTTAATGGGATGCTGGACTGAACATGAAGAGTTGACCTGCCGTTTGGAGTAGAGGTCGACCGATTAATCGGAATGGCCGATTAATTAAGGCCGATTTCAGGTTTTCATAACAATCGGAAATCTGTATTTTTGGGTGCAGTTTAAATTTGTTATTCTTTTTACACCTTTATTTAATCTTTATTTAACTAGGGAAGTCAGTTAAGAACACATTCTTATTTTCAATGACGGCCTAGGAACGAGGCAGAACGACAGATTTTTACCTTGTCAGCTCGGGGGATCCAATCTTGCAACCTTACGGTTAACTAGTCCATGCTCTAACCACCTGCCTCACGAGGAGCCTGCCTGTTACGCAAATGCAGTAAGCCAAGGTAAATTGCTAGCTAGCATTAAACTTATCTTATAAACAACTAAAACTGTCGTTGCTCCAAAGTGTACTTAACCATAAACATCAATGCCTTTCTTAAAATACACAAGTATATATTTTTAAACCTGCATATTTAGCTTAAAGAAATCCAGGTTAGCAGGCAATATTAACCAGGTGAAATTGTGTCACTTCTCTTGCGTTCATTGCACGCAGAGTCAGGGTATATGCAACAGTTTGGGCCGCCTGGCTCTTTGCGAACTAATTTGCCAGAATTTTACGTAATTATGACATAACATTGAAGGTTGTACAATGTAACAGGAATATTTCGACTCATGGATGCCACCCGTTAGATAAAATACGGAACGGAATAAACCTTTTGTTTTCGAGGTGATAGATTCCGGATTTGACCTAAGGCTCGTATTTCTGTGTGTTTATTATAGTTAAGTCTATGATTTGATATTTGATAGAGCAGTCTGACTGAGGGGTGGTAGGCAGCAGCAGGCTCGTAATAGTCAAAGGTATATGGTTTAGAGAGAAATAGTCAACGCGTTATAATTCCTATAATAACTTGCGGCTGAACTTGAAAGGGGTTCCTTCGTTATTTTACCGTTCATGTCTTCCATAGAGAATGTCTTGATCTACTTCCAATAAGGTCTGTGTTTCGTGCTTAAACCGCCTCTGTTCATGTCTTCCATAGAGAATGAATTGATCTACTTCAAATAAGGTCTGTGTTTCGTGCTTAAACCGCCTCAGCGTTTTGGTACCCGTGTAAATATCACTAGGATAAGGTAACGTTTGTCAACATATTTTCATAAATCCACTCTACAAAAAAAAATGATCTTCACTGATATTTAACCAATATTGATCAGAGTTACCTTGTCCTATGGATATCTACAGTTATAAAATTGGCAAGGTGGTGTAAGCCTACAGGAAACACAGACCTTATTTTAAGTGAATCTAAAAATATCCTATGGAATAAATGAATGAAGGAACCGCTTTTCAGATTTTGCTAGAAGGTGTCATGGGAATTATGACTCGCCTTTGGTAGTCAATTCTTACCATGTCCATTATTAAAATAGGATTTCCTGCATATAGAAATTACAGTTTTTATTTTCAACATTCATCACAGGTAACTTAAACTCTATTTTTATTCAAACAGTTGAGAGTGTTTGTCTCCTAAGCAGACTCTTCAGTATCATTGTCACATCAGAGCTGTGTGTGTGTTTTACAGATGACAGAGAAAAGCAGAGCACCAGTGTGGGACTATTACATGGAATTGGCACCAGGGAAAACAAGGTGTCTTATTAGTGATAAAGATGTAAGCATGGGGTCAGCAACGGCTAAATCAAAAAATACCACCAACCTGTGGAATCACCTTAAGAACACCCATCCAAAAGCCCATATGTATTATATTAAGTTAAAATAAAAGTGTTCATTCAGTATTGCTGCAATTGTCATTATTACAAAAATGTATATACACTGCTCAAAACAATAAAGGGAACACTAAAATAACACATCCTAGATCTGAATGAATGAAATATTCTTATTAAATACTTTTTTCTTTACATAGTTGAATGTGCTGACAACAAAATCACACACAAATGATCAATGGAAATCAAATTTATAAACCCATGGAGGTCTAGATTTGGAGTCACACTCAAAATTAAAGTGGAAAACCACACTACAGGCTGATCCAACTTTGATGTAATGTCCTTAAAACAAGTCAAAATGAGGCTCAGTAGTGTGTGTGGCCTCCACGTGCCTGTATAACCTCCCTACAACGCCTGGGCATGCTCCTGATGAGGTGGCGGATGGTCTCCTGAGGGATCTCCTCCCAGACCTGGACTAAAGCATCCGCCAACTCCTGGATAGTCTGTGGTGCAGTCTGTGGATGGAGCGAGACATGATGTCCCAGATGTGCTCAATTGGATTCAGGTCTGGGGAACGGGCGGGCCAGTCCATAGCATCAATGCCTTCCTCTTGCAGGAACTGCTGACACACTCCAGGCACATGAGGTCTAGCATTGTCTTGCATTAGGAGGAACCCAGGGCCAACCACACCAGCATGGTCTCACAAGGGATCTGAGGATCTCATCTCGGTACCTAATGGCAGTCAGGCTACCTCTGGCAAGCACATGGAGGGCTGTGCTTCCCCCCAACGAAATGCCACCCCACACCATGACTGACCCACCGCCAAACTGGTCATGCTGGAGGATGTTGCAGGAACGTTCTCCACGGCGTCTCCAGACTGTCACGTCTGTCACATGTGCTCAGTGTGAACCTGCTTTCATCTGTGAAGAGCACAGGGCGCCAGTCGCGAATTTGCCAATCTTGGTGTTCTCTGGCAAATGCCAAACGTCCTGCACGGTGTTGGGCTGTAAGCACAACCCCCACCTGTGGACATCGGGCCCTCATACCACCCTCATGGAGTCTGTTTCTGACCGTTTGAGCAGACACATGCACATTTGTGGCCTGCTGGAGGTCATTTTGCAGGGCTCCTCCAGCTCCTCCTTGCACAAAGGCGGAGGTAGCGGTCCTGCTGCTGGGTTGTTGCCCTCCTACGGCCTCCTCCACGTCTCCTGATGTACTGGCCTGTCTCCTGGTAGCGCCTGCATGCTCTGGACACTACGCTGACAGACACAGCAAACCTTCTTGCCACATCTCGCATTGATTTGCCATCCTGGATGAGCTGCACTACCTGAGCCACTTGTGTGGGTTGTAGACTCCATCTCATGCTACCACTAGAGTGAAAGCACCGCCAGCATTCAAATGTGACCGAAACATTAGCCAGGAAGCATAGGAACTGAGAAGTGGTCTGTGGTCACCACCTGCAGAACCACTCCTTTATTGGGGGTGTCTTGCTAAATGCCTATAATTTCCACCTGTTGTCTATTCCATTTGCACAACAGCATGTGAAATTTATTGTCAATCAGTGTTGCTTCCTAAGTGGACAGTTTGATTTCACAGAAGTGTGATTGACTTGGAGTTACATTGTGTTGTTTAAGCGTTCCCTTTATTTTTTTGAGCAGTGTATATAAATTAAAAAAATCGGCCGATTAATCGATATCGGATTTTTTTGTCCTCCAATAATTGGTATCGGTATCGGCGTTGAAAAATCATAATCGGTCGACCTCTAGTTTGGAGCCACAAAAAAACTCTGTTCCTGGCAGTCTCACCATCCTGACTGGTCGAGACTTGTGAGGCCGTGGTGGGTAATGGCCGTGGTGGGTAATGGCCGTGGTGGGTAATGGCTGTGGTATAAATCGGTATAAACAACACTGGTCCTGTGGTGCAGGGTTTAGTTCCAACCAGGCACCACTTGACTCTATTATAATAATAATACATTTTACCAACTGAGTTAATTGATCAATATCAGTGATTAGCCAAAGGTGCCTGTGGTCCCCCGAAACCAGGGGTGGAAGCAAAGGGCGAATTATGGGGAAGTTTTTTGTGCAAGCATGAGACTCTCCCGAATATCACAGTATAATTTGCCACTCTGGGTGGAAGATCTTTACACCACTAAATGAGTGGTGAGTGGGAGGGGATGTTCCACGGGGATGCGCTTGAGGCCATTGCCATTCTGAGATCACTGAGGTGGCCTATTCTCCCCTGTCTCTTTGTCTCAGTCCTACACCTGATATACAGTATATCCTATGTATGTATAACTGTCACTCATATGGGGTCTTGTACCTGTCGTCCCCTGCTCCTGTGTTATTTGTGGATTTACTGAAACAACTCAAAACAACCACCTTGAGGATTACTCCTCTGCCTCTGAAATCACTGCACATCTATGTTCCAGCTATTGATCCTTCTCTAATCCCCTTTTCCACCACTCCTGATGATAATCTGCCTTTGTTCCAGTGGATGGATGGAGTGTTCAGATTAACGCTGGATCTAGGTGACTTTTAAGCCCTACTACTCTCTAGACCCATTTGCCCCTCTAATACCCCTTTCACTGTATCATGCTGACTGGAAACGTAATGTGCTGGCTGGCTCTGATATTTTCTTTAACATAAAGAACCAGGCCAGTGCAGTACAGCTGGGCTCAGCTCAGTAGTGAGAAACGGGTCTACCGGAATGAAGCAGCGGGTAATGGTTTTGATATGGGTCTGTCTGGGTCACTCAACAACACACACACACACACATACACACACACACACACACACACACACACACACACACACACACACACACACACACACACACACACACACACTCCCAGGGCAGTGACCTCAACACGAGTAAAGAGCAAACACGTAGACAAGCCAGCATACATCCTTCTTCAGCCATGGTATTTGGGCTTTGTAGACAGAGGGCAATTCCACTGTAATAGAATGACGCTGAGACTTCGATTTTCCACTTTAAAAGTATGCCAAACAACAAAAAAAAACATTTTATTGCGAAGTTAAACAAACCATACAACTATATGCACATGGACAACTTTTACAGTTTTTCTCGATTGCTTAAACACAAAAACTGGTTCCTGTAGATCAAAAACCCATACCCTTTATTCATTCCCAAAAACACACATTTCCCATAACCGTACACACTATTCACCTGGTTCCACATGTTTCAATATTCAAAACTCTTTCTGCTAAATCTTACAAAAAAGTGGACAAATAAATCATTTATTGCACTATACAGTGCCTTGCGAAAGTATTCGGCCCCCTTGAACTTTGCGACCTTTTGCCACATTTCAGGCTTCAAACATAAAGATATAAAACTGTATTTTTTTGTGAAGAATCAACAACAAGTGGGACACAATCATGAAGTGGAACGACATTTATTGGATATTTCAAACTTTTTTAACAAATCAAAAACTGAAAAATTGGGCGTGCAAAATTATTCAGCCCCCTTAAGTTAATACTTTGTAGCGCCACCTTTTGCTGCGATTACAGCTGTAAGTCGCTTGGGGTATGTCTATCAGTTTTGCACATCGAGAGACTGACATTTTCTCCCATTCCTCCTTGCAAAACAGCTCGAGCTCCGTGAGGTTGGATGGAGAGCATTTGTGAACAGCAGTTTTCAGTTCTTTCCACAGATTCTCGATTGGATTCAGGTCTGGACTTTGTCTTGGCCATTCTAACACCTGGATATGTTTATTTTTGAACCATTCCATTGTAGATTTTGCTTTATGTTTTGGATCATTGTCTTGTTGGAAGACAAATCTCCATCCCAGTCTCAGGTCTTTTGCAGACTCCATCAGGTTTTCTTCCAGAATGGTCCTGTATTTGGCTCCATCCATCTTCCCATCAATTTTAACCATCTTTCCTGTCCCTGCTGAAGAAAAGCAGGCCCAAACCATGATGCTGCCACCACCATGTTTGACAGTGGGGATGGTGTGTTCAGGGTGATGAGCTGTGTTGCTTTTACGCCAAACATAACATTTTGCATTGTTGCCAAAAAGTTCAATTTTGGTTTCATCTGACCAGAGCACCTTCTTCCACATGTTTGGTGTGTCTCCCAGGTGGCTTGTGGCAAACTTTAAACTACACTTTTTATGGATATCTTTAAGAAATGGCTTTCTTCTTGCCACTCTTCCATAAAGGCCAGATTTGTGCAATATACGACTGATTGTTGTCCTATGGACAGAGTCTCCCACCTCAGCTGTAGATCTCTGCAGTTCATCCAGAGTGATCATGGGCCTCTTGGCTGCATCTCTGATCAGTCTTCTCCTTGTATGAGCTGAAAGTTTAGAGGGACGGCCAGGTCTTGGTAGATTTGCAGTGGTCTGATACTCCTTCCATTTCAATATTATCGCTTGCACAGTGCTCCTTGGCTTGTTTAAAGCTTGGGAAATCTTTTTGTATCCAAATCCGGCTTTAAACTTCTTCACAACAGTATCTCGGACCTGCCTGGTGTGTTCCTTGTTCTTCATGATGCTCTCTGCGCTTTTAACGGACCTCTGAGACTATCACAGTGCAGGTGCATTTATACGGAGACTTGATTACACACAGGTGGATTGTATTTATCCTCATTAGTCATTTAGGTCAACATTGGATCATTCAGAGATCCTCACTGAACTTCTGGAGAGAGTTTGCTGCACTGAAAGTAAAGGGGCTGAATAATTTTGCACGCCCAATTTTTCAGTTCTTGATTTGTTAAAAAAGTTTGAAATATCCAATAAATGTCGTTCCACTTCATGATTGTGTCCCACTTGTTGTTGATTCTTCACAAAAAAATACAGTTTTATATCTTTATGTTTGAAGCCTGAAATGTGGAAAAAGATCGCAAAGTTCAAGGGGGCCGAATACTTTCGCAAGGCACTGTATATTCATTCAGCAAACACATGCTCTAAATATAATTAACTAAAGTCATCACAACCTAAACTAAGCCTCAAAATTGTTAACACACCAATCAGAATTGCAGGATCAATAAATAGGGCCTAGAGGCATGTCCATGCGCTTTGGAACAATGGATTCTAACAATGCCGAAGTTGCAAAACAATAGAGAGGAGGAGGACAACAACAACAACAAAGACAAGTAATCTCGGGTGAAATCCGTGCCACCCTAGTTCATCATGTGCTCATACATGTGAGGACTACGACAGAAGCTGGACAGCTAGTGGAACCCAACCTAAGCTGTTACACGGTTACATCCATTGTCCGGACTTTCAGAAGGGAAAATAGGTAATTTGCCTTGTTGTTACATGTTATGTTGTAGTGCATATAGACTGAATATCCACTTTGTTCTCAGGGTAGTTTTTCCACAGTAATGGATGACCAGTAATGGTAAATTCAAACCCCAAAATAGCTGAAGACCGGGTAGTCTTCCAAGGAATTGACACCATCAGCATTTCCACCATTGACCGGATCGTTCAGAAGAACCACATAAGGACAACCATGTGCCTTTTGAAAGGAATTCAAACAGAGTTAAGGAGCAACGATTCCAATATGTGCAGGTAATTGTTATACTGTACAGAATTTTTACAATATCTAGAGTATGGCCCATCTCTCCAGCATATCAATACAGTACTGTATAGTAATGTGATACTGTAACTGCAGTACACAATCTTTCATTCCAGTGCAGTAGTACAATACAGTACGAGGCAGGGTTCAACCTAACGAAAAGGCGCAAAAGAGGACGCAACATCATTGGTCACCATGTCATCATTCAAGTTCCTTGCCAGGAGGCAACGTCACCCTATGTGCAGCCATCAGCAATCCACCGCCATGTCAAAGTGGGTCCATACAACACGGCACAACTCCTTCAATTTCTAGATCAGCTGCACAATAACATTATTCAACAGGAAGGGGAGCAGGGCAACCAGAGCAAGCCCAAGATGTTGTCATTTGGGATAACGTGAGTTTCCATCGGGCTGGTTCAATGACCACCCCAGGTTCACGGTTCTTTTTTTGCCAGCATATTCTCCATTTCTGAATCTGATTGAGGAATTTCTCTCAGCATGGCGGTAGAGAGTGTATGACTGTAACCCCTACGCACAGCAAAACCTGGAGGCAATGGTGGACACCTGTGGTGATGTGTCTGTGGAGTCTATCGAGGGTTTTCTAAGGCACACAAGGGCATTTTTCCCACGCTGCCTGGCAAGAGCAAACATACTGTTTGACGTTGATGAGATATTGTGGCCTGACCCAGACCTGAGACGAGATGATGAGAATGCTGATGCTGAGTAACCTGTACATTTGCTGCATTCGGAAATAAAGCTTTTGGAAATTGGGTATTTTACTGTGCATGGACTCTTCCTTACATGTTTTGTCAGTGTGACATTTCAAAGGTCAGGTTTTTGACCATAACAGCATATACAGTAGTATTCCCTTATACACTAATGGTATTTATTACAGTACTGTTTTGGAGTTCTCTCTCCAGGGTGTTCCTGAAAGGGTTTTAATTGCTCACTTGAATATATGCAGTTAAAGGAACAAGATTCATGAAATATAATGTCTAGTGTAGTAAAACAATATTAATGTATTGGCAATATAGTTAGATGGACGCTGAGATTGAAGACAGGAGAGACAGGAGAGGTTCTGACTTAGAATATGTGGACAACTACAAATACGTAGGTGTCTGGTTAGACTGTAAACTCTCCTTCCAGACTCACATTAAGCATCTCCAATCCAAAATTAAATCTAGAATCGGCTTCCTATTTCGCAACAAAGCATCTTTCACTCATGCTGCCAAACATACCCTAGTAAAACTGACTATCCTACCGATCCTTGACTTCTGCGATGTAATTTACAAAATAGCCTCCAACACTCTACTCAGCAAATTGGATGCAGTCTATCACAGTGCCATCCGTTTTGTCACCAAAGTGCCATATAGTACCCACCACTGCGACCTGTATGCTCTCGTTGCCTGGCCCTCGCTACATATCCATAGCCAAACCCACTGGCTCCAGGTCATCTATAAGTCATTGCTAGGTAAAGCCCCACCTTATCTCATCTCACTGGTCACCACAGCAGCACTCACCCGCAGCACGCGCTCCAATAGATGCAGTGGGGCAAAAGAGTATTTAGTCAGCCACCAATTGTGCAAGTTCTCCCACTTAAAAAGATGAGAGAGGCCTGTAATTTTCATCATAGGCACACTTCAACTATGTCAGACAAAACGAGAAAAAAAATCCAGAAAATCACATTGTAGGATTTTTAATGAATTTATTTGCAAATTATGATGGAAAATAAGTATTTGGTCAATAACAAAAGTTTATCTCAATACTTTGTTATATACCCTTTGTTGGCAACGACAGAGGTCAAACGTCTTCTGTAAGTCTTCACAAGGTTTTCACACACTGTTGCTGGTATTTTGGCCCATTCCTCCATGCATATCTCCTCTACAGCAGTGATGTTTTGGGGCTGTTGCTGGGCAACACGGACTTTCAACTCCCTCCAAAGATTTTCTATGGGGTTGAGATCTGGAGACTGGCTAGGCCACTCAAGGACCTTGAAATGCTTCTTACGAAGCCACTTCTTCGTTGCCCGGGCAGTGTGTTTGGGATCATTGTCATGCTGAAAGACCCAGCCACGTTTCATCTTCAATGCCCTTGCTGATGGAAGAAGGTTTTCACTCAAAATCTCACGATACATGGCCCCATTCATTCTTTCCTTTACATGGATCAGTCGTCCTGGTCCCTTTACAGAAATACATCCCCAAAGCATGATGTTTCCACCTCCATGCTTCACAGTAGGTATGGTGTTCTTTGGATGCAACTCAGCATTCTTTGTCCTCCAAACACGACGAGTTGAGTTTTTACCAAAAAGTTTTATTTTGGTTTCATCTGACCATATGACATTCTCCCAATCTTCTTCTGGATCATCCAAATGCTCTCTAGCAAACTTCAGACGGGCCTGGACATGTACTGGCTTAAGCAGGGGGACACGTCTGGCACTGCAGGATTTGAGTCCCTGGCGGCGTAGTGTGTTACTGATGGTAGGCTTTGTTACTTTGGTCCCAGCTCTCTGCAGGTCATTCACTAGGTCCCCCCGTGTGGTTCTGGGATTTTTGATCAGCTCTTTGGTCTTGGCCATAGTGGAGTTTGGAGTGTGACTGTTTGAGGTTGTGGACAGGTGTCTTTTATACTGATAACAAGTTCAAACAGGTGCCATTAATACAGGTAACGAGTGGAGGACAGAGGAGCCTCTTAAAGAAGTTGTTACAGGTCTGTGAGAGCCAGAAATCTTGCTTGTTTGTAGGTGACCAAATACTTATTTTCCACCATAATTTGCAAATAAATAAATTAAAAATCCTACAATGTGATTTTCTGGATTTTTTTTCCTCATTTTGTCTGTCATAGTTGAAGTGTACCTATGATGAAAATTACTGGCCTCTCTCATCTTTTTAAGTGGGAGAACTTGCACAATTGGTGGCTGACTAAATACTTTTTTGCCCCACTGTATATTTCACTGGTCACCCCCAAAGCCAATTTCTCCTGCGGCCGCCTTTCCTTCCAGTTCTCTGCTGCCAATGACTGGAACGAACTGAAAAAAATCACTGAAGCTGGAGACTCCCATCTCCCTCACTATGTTTAAGCACCAGCTGTCAGAGCAGCTCACAGATCACTGCACCTGCACATAGCCAATCTGTAAATAGCCCATCCAACTACTTCATCACAATATTGTTATTTATTTGATTTATTTTGCTTTTTTTGCACCCCAGTACTGCTACTTGCACACTCAACTTCTGCACATCTATCACTCCAGTGTTTAATTTTCCATACTGTAATTATTTCACCGCCATGGCCTATTTATTGCCTTACCCCCCTTATCTTACCTCATTTGCACACACTGTATATAGACTTTCTCTATTGTATTATTGACTGTATGTTTATTAATTCCATGTGTAACTCTGTGTTGTTGTTTGTGTCGCACTGCTTTGCTTTATCTTGGCCAGGTCGCAGTTGTCAATGAAAACTTGTTCTCAACTAGCCTACCTGGTTAAATAAAGGTTAAATAAAAAAATACAAAAATGTAATGGTCTGATAACGGGTGTTCAATATGCATACAAAGATGGGCATTCTGCGAGTACGGCCTCAGGACAAATGACAGATGATTGGTTAAAGAGTATGGATGACAAGAAGTTAGTTGGTGCAGTGTTGCTAGATTTCAGTGCTGCTTTTGACGGAATTGATCATGAACTGTTACTAGGTAAACTCAAATGTTATGTTTTTAAGTCTGCAGCTCTATCCTGAATGGAAAGCTATCTCTCCAGGAAGCTGCATAGGCCCATTTTTCTATCTTTACCAGCAAGACTGGTAATGTATGCTGATGACTCTACAATATTGCACAGCATCAGAATGTAATGAGCTAACAGATGTACTGAGTAGTGAACTAAGAATGGTGTTTGAGTGGGTTGAACAAATTAGTGTTGAACATTTCTAAAACGAAATGTATTTGGCTCAAGATGTATGCTTGCTGATGATCCCCAATTGAATTTGTCGATGAATAGAACACATGGTCAGAACACATACAGTGGGGAGAACAAGTATTTGATACACTGCCGATTTTGTATGTTTTCCTACTTACAAAGCATGTAGAGGTCAAATTTTTTATCATAGGTACACTTCAACTGTGAGAGACGGAATCTAAAACAAAAATCAAAAAAATCACATTGTATGATTTTTAAGTAATTAATTTGCATTTTATTGCATGACATAAGTATTTGATACATCAAAAAAGCAGAACTTAATATTTGGTACAGAAACCTTTGTTTGCAATTACAGAGATCATACGTTTCCTGTAGTTCTTGACCAGGTTTGCACACAATGCAGCAGGGATTTTGGCCCACTCCTCCATACAGACCTTCTCCAGATCCTTCAGGTTTCGGGGCTGTCGCTGGGCAATACGGACTTTCAGCTCCCTCCAAAGATTTTCTATTGGGTTCAGGTCTGGAGACTGGCTAGGCCACTCCGGGACCTTGAGATGCTTCTTACGGAGCCACTCCTTAGTTGCCCTGGCTGTGTGTTTCGGGTCGTTGTCATGCTGGAAGACCCAGCCAGTGGAGTTTAGACCAAAAAGCTCTATTTTTGTCTCATCAGACCACATGACCCCCTACCATTCCTCCTCTGGATCATCCAGATGGTCATTGGCAAACTTCAGACGGGCCTGGACATGCGCTGGCTTGAGCAGGGGGACCTTGCGTGTGCTGCAGGATTTTAATCCATGACGGCGTAGTGTGTTACTAATGGTTTTCTTTGAGACTGTGGTCCCAGCTCTCTTCAGGTCATTGACCAGGTCCTGCCATGTAGTTCTGGGCTGATCCCTCACCTTCCTCATGATCATTGATGCCCCACACCGTGAGATCTTGCATGGAGCCCCAGACTGTCATATTGAACTTCTTCCATTTTCTAATAATTGCGCCAACAGTTGTTGCCTTCTCACCAAGCTGCTTGCCTATTGTCCTGTAGCACATCCCAGCCTTGTGCAGGTCTACAATTTTACCCCTGATGTCCTTACACAGCTCTCTGGTCTTGGCCATTGTGGAGAGGTTGGAGTCTGTTTGATTGAGTGTGTGGACAGGTGTCTTTTATACAGGTAATGAGTTCAAACAGGTGCAGTTAATACAGGTAATGAGTGGAGAACAGGAGGGCTTCTTAAAGAAAAACAAACAGGTCTGTGAGAGCTGGAATTCTTACTGGTTGGTAGGTGGTCAAATACTTATGTCATGCAATAAAATGCAAATTAATTACTTAAAAATCATACAATGTGATTTTCTGGATTTTTGTTTTAGATTCCGTCTCTCACAGTTGAAGTGTACCTATGATTAAAAAATTACAGACCTCTACATGCTTTGTAAGTAGGAAAACCTGCAAAATCGGCAGTGTTTCAAATACTTGTTCTCCCCACTGTAAATAATATTGTTATTAAGATGGGTAAGGGAATTGGTGTTACAAGAAAATGTTCAGAGTATGTAACATCTAGCACTCTGAATCAGGTGATTCAATCCCTGGTCCTATCACACTTAGAGTACTGTCCAGTTATATCGTCAATCCCTGGTCCTATAACACTTAGAGTACTGTCTGGTTATATGGTCATCTGCAGCAAAGAAAGATATAATAAAAAAGCTCCAAATGGCTCAAAACAGGGCTGCCAGATTAGCTCTTCATTGCTCTATTTGTATGAATATTATCCAAATGCATCAGAATCTCTCATGGCTTCACGTTTAAAACACATTACTATCATGTCTTCTGATTTTCTTTAGGAATGTAATATTTAAAAAAACCTTTTTCAGTCCAGTTTTACAACACGCGTAACCACCAAAACAAACACGTAAATTAAGGACAACCCAAGCCAAGGACAAATCGCCTTGAAACTACACTTTATACAGAGCAATAGCTGAATGAAACTCTTCACCAATCCATATTTCTCAGGCAAAAAGTAAACCTACCTTCCATACAAAAAAAAATAATCAAAATGCGATAGACCAAATGACTGGACAAGAAATAGAAAGCATCAACTGAATGTTAAATGTGTTTCATGTCAGGTATTTTAAATTGTCTGTATTGTCTACTTGCTAAATGTTTGAAAAGTATTAATTTGTAATTGTTTGTAAAGTCTTATTAATTGATGTTGGACCCCAAAAAGACTAGCTAACGTTACGGCGTTAGCTAATGAGGATCCTAATAAAAATTCACAAATTCTTCGGTCCAACTCATCCCAAACCATCTCAATTTGGTTGAAGTCGGGTGATTGTGGAGGTCAGGTCATGTGATGCAGTACTCCATCACTCTCCTTCTTGGTCAAATAGCCTTTACACAGCCTGGAGGTGTGTTGTGTCATTGTCCTGTTGAGAAAAACAAATGGCCTTCTAGGCAGATCTGCAAAGAAAAAGCCATTCCTCAGACTGGCCAATAAAAAGAAAAGATTAAGATGGGCAAAATAACACAGACACTGGACAAAGGAATTCTGCCTAGAAGGCCAGCATTCTGGAGTTGCCTCTTCACTGTTGACGTTGAGACTGGTGTTTGCGGGTACTACAGTGCCTTGCGAAAGTATTCGGCCCCCTTGAACTTTGCGACCTTTTGCCACATTTCAGGCTTCAAACATAAAGATATAAAACTGTATTTTTTTGTGAAGAATCAACAACAAGTGGGACACAATCATGAAGTGGAACGACATTTATTGGATATTTCAAACTTTTTTAACAAATCAAAAACTGAAAAATTGGGCGTGCAAAATTATTCAGCCCCTTTACTTTCAGTGCAGCAAACTCTCTCCAGAAGTTCAGTGAGGATCTCTGAATGATCCAATGTTGACCTAAATGACTAATGATGATAAATACAATCCACCTGTGTGTAATCAAGTCTCCGTATAAATGCATCTGCACTGTGATAGTCTCAGAGGTCCGTTAAAAGCGCAGAGAGCATCATGAAGAACAAGGAACACACCAGGCAGGTCCGAGATACTGTTGTGAAGAAGTTTAAAGCCGGATTTGGATACAAAAAGATTTCCCAAGCTTTAAACATCCCAAGGAGCACTGTGCAAGCGATAATATTGAAATGGAAGGAGTATCAGACCACTGCAAATCTACCAAGACCTGGCCGTCCCTCTAAACTTTCAGCCCATACAAGGAGAAGACTGATCAGAGATGCAGCCAAGAGGCCCATGATCACTCTGGATGAACTGCAGAGATCTACAGCTGAGGAGGGAGACTCTGTCCATAGGACAACAATCAGTCGTATATTGCACAAATCTGGCCTTTATGGAAGAGTGGCAAGAAGAAAGCCATTTCTTAAAGATATCCATAAAAAGTGTTGTTTAAAGTTTGCCACAAGCCACCTGGGAGACACACCAAACATGTGAAAGAAGGTGCTCTGGTCAGATGAAACCAAAATTGAACTTTTTGGCAACAATGCAAAACGTTATGTTTGGCGTAAAAGCAACACAGCTGAACACACCATCCCCACTGTCAAACATGGTGGTGGCAGCATCATGGTTTGGGCCTGCTTTTCTTCAGCAGGGACAGGGAAGATGGTTACAATTGATGGGAAGATGGATGGAGCCAAATACAGGACCATTCTGGAAGAAAACCTGATGGAGTCTGCAAAAGATCTGAGACTGGGACGGAGATTTGTCCTCCAACAAGACAATGATCCAAAACATAAAGCAAAATCTACAATGGAATTGTTCAAAAATAAACATATCCAGGTGTTAGAATGGCCAAGTCAAAGTCCAGACCTGAATCCAATCGAGATTCTGTGGAATGAACTGAAAACTGCTGTTCACAAATGCTCTCCATCCAACCTCACTGAGCTCGAGCTGTTTTGCAAGGAGGAATGGGAAAAAATTTCAGTCTCTCGATGTGCAAAACTGATAGAGACATACCCCAAGCGACTTACAGCTGTAATCGCAGCAAAAGGTGGCGCTACAAAGTATTAACTTAAGGGGGCTGAATAATTTTGCACGCCCAATTTTTCAGTTTTTGATTTGTTAAAAAAGTTTGAAATATCCAATAAATGTCGTTCCACTTCATGATTGTGTCTCACTTGTTGTTGATTCTTCACAAAAAAATACAGTTTTATATCTTTATGTTTGAAGCCTGAAATGTGGCAAAAGGTCGCAAAGTTCAAGGGGGCCGAATACTTTCGCAAGGCACTGTATTTAATGAAGCTGCCAGTTGAAGACTTGTGAGGCGTCTGTTTCTCAAACTAGACACTCCATAATTTTTCATTAGAAAACCTGCCGCCCCAGATACTCCTCTTGCTCATTTGTGCACCGGGGCCTCCCTTTCTATTCTGGTTAGAGCCAGTTTGCACTGTTCTGTGAAGGGAGCGTTGTACAAGATGTTCAGTTTCTTGGCAATTTCTCGCATGGCCTTTAGAATAGAATAGCCTTTATTTCTCAGAACAAGAATAGACTGACGATTTTTAGAAGAAAGTATTTTGTTTCTGGCCATTTTGAACCTGTTATTGAACCCACAAATGCTGAGGCTCCAGATTTATTTTTTATTTTACCTTTATTTAACTAGGCAAGTCAGTTAAGAACAAATTCTTATTTTCAATGACGGCCTGTGGGTTAACTGCCTGTTCAGGGGCAGAACGGCAGACCTTGTCAGCTCGGGGGTTTGAACTTGCAACGGTTACTAGTCCAACGCTCTAACCACTAGGCTACCCTGCCGCCCCAGATACTCAACTAGTCTAATTGCTTCTTTAATCATAACAACAACAACATTGCAAAAGGGTTTTCTAATGATCAATTAGCCTTTTAAAATTATAAACTTGGATTAGCTAACACAACATGCCATTGGAACACAAGAGTGATGGATGCTGATTATAGGCCTCTGTATGCCTATGTAGATATTCCAATAAAAATCAGCCGTTTCCAGCTACAATAGTAATTTACAACATTAACAATGTCTACACTGTATTTCCGTATTTCTGATCAATTTGATGTTATTTTAATAGACAAAAAATGTGCTCTTCTTTCAGAAACAAGGACATTTCTAAGTGACCCCAAACTTTAGAACGGTAGTGTGTGTGTGTGTGTATATATATATATATATATATATATAAACTCAGCAAAAAATAAACGTCCTCTCACTGTCAACTGCATTTATTTTCAGCAAACTAAATATGTGCAAATATTTGTATGACATTAAGATTCAACTGAGACATAAACTGAACAAGTTCCACAGACAAGTGACTAACAGAAATTGAATAATGTGTCCCTGAACAAAGGGGGGGTCAAAATCAAAAGTAACAGTCAGTATCTGGTGTGGCCACCAGCTGCATTAAGTACTGCAGTGCATCTCCTCCTCATGGACTGCACCAGATTTGCCAGTTATTGCTCTGAGATGTTACCCCACTCTTCCACCAAGGCACCTTCAATTTCCCAGACATTTCTGGGGCGAAATGGCCCTAGCACTCACTCTCCGATCCAACAGGTCCCAGACGTGCTCAATGGAATTGAGATCCGGGCTCTCTGCTGGCCATGGCAGAACACTGCCATTCCTGTCTTGCAGGAAATCACACACAGAACGAGTAGTATGGCTGGTGGCATTGTCATGCTGCAGGATGAGCCTGCAGGAAGGATACCACATGAGGGAGGAGGTCTTCCCTGTAACGCACAGCGTTGAGATTGCCTGAAATGACAACAAGCTCAATCCAATGATGCTGTGACACACCGCCCCAGGCCATGACGGACCCTCCACCTCCAAATCGATCTCGCTCCAGAGTACAGGCCTCGGTGTAATGTTCATTCCTTCGTCAATAAACGCGAATCCGACCATCACCCCTGGTGAGACAAAACCGCAACTCGTTAGTGAAGAGCACTTTTTGCCAGTCCTGTCCGGTCCAGCGATGGTGGGTTCGTGCCCATAGGCGACGTTGTTGCCGGTGATATCTGGTGAAGACTTGTCGTACAACAGGCCTACAAGCCCTCAGTCCAGCTTCTCTCAGCCTATTGTGGACAGTCTGAGCACTGATGGAGGGATTGTGCGTTCCTGGTGTAACTCGGGCAGTTGTTGTTGCCATCCTGTACCTGTCCCGCAGGTGTGATGTTCGGATGTACCGATCCTGTGTAGGTGTTGTTATGCGTGGTCTGCCATTGTGAGGACGATCAGCTGTCCGTCCTGTCTCTCTGTAGAACTGTCTTAGGCGTCTCACAGTACGGACATTGCAATTTATTGCCCTGGCCACATCTGCAGTCCTCATGCCTCCTTGCAGCATGCCTAAGGCATGTTTATGCAGATGAGCAGGGACCCTGGGCATCTTTCTTTTGGTGTTTTTCAGAGTCAGTAGAAAGGCCTCTTTAGTGTCCTAAGTTTTCATAACTGTGACCTTAATTTCCTACCGTCTGTAGTGTCTTAACGACCGTTCCGCTGGTGCATGTTCATTAATTGTTTATGGTTCATTGAACAAGCATGGGAAACAGTGTTTAAACCCTTTACAATGAAGATCTGTGAAGTGATTTTGATTTTTACAACTTATTTTTGAAAGACAGGGTCCTGAAAAAGGACTGAGTTTATTTGCCTTTATTTCTCAAAAATAGACTCTTAGCTTTGATTTGACAGCAAATCTGATGTGCTCATATGAACTTTGTTAGTGCTCATGTTTTTTTTTAACATGAAAATTCCCCAGACAGTCTGAATTCTATAACACTGTAGAGATTGGGACAGAAAGAGACAGAGCCTCTGATGTCTGTGAGTCTACTGGTGTGTGTGTTTTGTTTGTGTGTATAGCTTTGGGAGGATCCCCTGTTTCATGTTTCTTATAGCAGGATTTGTTTTTGACAATTAAACAAATAGTATCCAGTGCAATACCATGGCTGTTCTATGAGGCTTCGGGGTTCCACTCCTACAAAGTGTAAACTGGGTTACTCAGTGTGCATAGAAGGAACCTGGAGTTCACCACACTACATCACAGTGAAAAAGACGCCTGAACAACCCAGTGACTGTCACAGTCTGTCACGGCTCAACAGATGTACCTTCCTTCGCAAAATGAGCTCCTGGAAAGTTGTCAACACAGCATAACAGTGCTGCCTGCCAGACTGACTGCTACTGTTCGCTGGAGTTTGGCATCTGCGGTTCTCAGTGGGACATTCAGTGCATTCGGGAAAATATTCAGACCCATTTACTTTTTCCATATTTTGTTACGTTGCAGCCTTATTCTAAAATGGATCAAATAAAAATCCTCATCAATCTGCACACAATAACCCATAATGACAAAGCGAAAAACAGATTCACATTTATTAAAAATAATGAACAGAAATACCTTATTTACATAACGATATTCAGACCCTTTGCTATGAGACTTGAAATTGAGCTCAAGTGCATCTTGTTTTTATTGATCATCCTTGAGATGTTTCTACAACTTGATTGGAGTCCACCTATGGTAAATTCAATTGATTGGACATGATTTTGAAAGGCACACCTATCTATAAGGTGCAAAAACCAAGCCATGCAGTCGAAGGAATTGTCCGTAGAGCTTAGAGACAGGACTGTTTCGAGGCAAAGATTTGGGGAAGGGTATCAAAACATTTCTGCAGAATTGAACACAGTGGCTTCCATCATTCTTAAATGGAAGAAGTTTGGAAACTCCAAGAATCTTCCTAGAGCTGGCCACCCAGCCAAACTGAGCAATCGGGGAAGAAGGGCCTTGGTGAGGGAGGTGACCAAGAACCCGATGGTCACTCTGACAAATCTCTAGAGTTCCTCTGTGGAGATGGGAGAACCTTCCAGAATCTCTGCGGCACTCCACCAATCAGGCCTTTATGGTAGAGTGGCCAGACAGAAGCCACTCCTTAGTAAAAGGCACACGTCAGCTTGCTTGGAGTTTGCCAAAAGGCACCTAAAGGACTCTCAGACTATGGGAAACAACATTCTTTGGTCTGACGAAACCAAGATTGAACTCTTTGGCCTGAATGTCAAGCGTCACGTCTGGAGGAAACCTGGCATCATCCCTACGGTGAAGCATGGTGGTGGCAGCCTCATGCTGTGGAGATGTTTTTCAGCAGCAGGGACTGAGAGACTTGCCAGGATCAAGGGAAAGATGAACGGAGCAAAGTACACAGAGGTCCATGATGAAAACCTGCTCCAGAGTACTCAGGACCTCAGACTGGGGTGAATGTTCACCTTCCAACAGGACAATAACCTGTCATGACGTTGGCCTCTTTGGGTATAGCAAACCCCATCCCCCTCTCCCTGTCTCCACCTTTCCTCCTTCAACTAGGTTGCTGTGGTCAGAGAGACGTCATAAATTCCTGAGGATCTCCTCATGGACACACAGTATAGAAGTATAGAGTTTAAGGGACGAACAAATTTCATGTTTCGGAGAAAGTATAAAAGATCGGTGAAGAATCCAGCTACGAACTGGTCCGTTTGTCACAACTTGGGGAAGCTCATGGGAGACGGTGTGGCCACATTACCATAACATATAATAGCCTCAGATATGAGGTTTACATCTAATTGTTGTATAAGATGAATGAGTGAGTATGATACTGTTTGTATTATTGTGTAATATGATTTTGGACTGTTTAATGAAGAAAAATACAATTCCCTTTTGATTTTGACTAAATCAGAGGACCGCCCCTGAGTCCAGTTAGGGTCAGGCCTCCTGGGAAAGCCCTTTTTCGGCCCTTCCGAATAAAACCCCCACTCGGGTTTTTGATCAGCAGACCGAGCTTACCTCAATTACGAGATGGCTAAAGGTTGCAGACCATGCTTTTCTCCATTAGAAGGAGACAAAGGTTGTAGATCATTGCTGAATCTTTTAACCACACCACGTGGTTAAACTCCTAGATTATCGATACCGACAGAATAAGAACAAGTCTTTGATATTAATAACTAGTCTGCAGCTAGGAATTCGGTATCATTGAACGCGAAGAACGACAACCGCCGAAACATTCATTCTATAACGAAACAAATGAATGTCATTCTGAACTATCCACTATAACCGCGGCAGAGAGAGAGAGGGAGAGAGATGGACAATTCTACAAAATAAATGTACTTTTCACCAGCGATCAAGACGACACACTGAGCGTAAATATATATATTGATTGCAATTGTTCCCGAATGAGTGAGCGTTCATGTGCAAAGGATTAGCATTTCAATTGTTATAATTATCACTTTGTAGTGACTTCTTAGTGGACCCCCACTTCCCCTTTTGTCTAACAAGCCGCCATGCCGGTTTAGCCCACTAGGGCACATTCTCATTTCATGTAACCACATTTACCTTGTTTGTTTGTTTATGCATTTCTGTGAATTACTTAGTAATAAATAAATGATTTAAGACAATTGATGTATGGATGACTCATAGTGAAGACTGGGTTCGTGCAGATAACCAACAATTTACGATGTTTGGAATGAGACTAACGTGAGGTAAAGTAAATAATTCATTAATTCGAAGACTAATTGATCAGATAAAATATCTGAAAAGTTATTTTAGGAAATGATAACTTTGTAATCTGAATATTTTTCCTTGGCGCCCCGACTTCCTAGTAATTACGGTTACATGATTAATCAGTCTAATTGCGTAATACTAATTACAGAGAATCTTTGATAAAAACTATCAGTCTTCAGTTAATGATAGTAAAGACATGACAGACCCTAAGCACACAGCCAAGACAACGCAGAAGTGGATTTGGGACAAGTCTCTGAATGTCCTTGAGTGGCCCAGCCAGATTCCGGTCTTGAACCCGATCAAACAGCTCTGGAGAGACCTGAAAATAGCTGTGCAGCAACGCTCCCCATCCAACCTGACAGAGCTTGAGAGGATCTGCAGAGAAGATTGGGAGAAACTCCCCAATACAGGTGTGCCAAACTTGTAGCATCATACCCAAGAAGACTCAAGGCTGTAATTGTTGCCAAAGATGCTTCAACAAAGTACTGAGTAAAGGCTCTGAATACGATATTTAAAAAAAAATTGCAAACATTTCTAAAAATCTGTTTATGTTTTGTCATTATGGGGTGTTGTGTGTAGATAGAGGGGGGGGGGGGGGGGGGGGGAATTATTTAATCAATTTTAAAATAAGTCTGTAACGTAACAAAATGTGGAAAAAGTAAAGGGGTCTGAATACTTTCCGAATGCAGTGTATACTGAGAGGGAAGTTGAGGTGTGCGCGTGTTTAAAAATGTGTATCCGTTTATTAACGGGTGATGTGTGTATGCGTTTATAAACGTGTGTGTTTGCGTGCGCAGGTAGGGCAGCTCTACATTAATAATGACCTGTCAGTGTGTCTTTTCGCCCGACAGTGGAAGCGATTAAGTCTGACTTGCTCTGCATGTGACAGTCTGAGCCACACATTAAATATGTCAAAGAAAAAGCACCGCTTTCATTTTTCTACTGCAACACTTCATGAATTCATAAACCCACTCACCTACCTCATCCCCCCCATCAAACACACTTTTCACACCCTTCCTCTCAACCAACTCTCACTCTTAACAACAGTACATTTTGGTTGTCATTTACGATTATTTAATAGATTATACAAGTAATAATGATTATTCTCAGATTGATTGTTGACATTTGAGGCCTCTGTGCAGTGTGCAATTTTCTATTGGCAGAAAAACACAGCCATCTTATTCTACCCAAGGCTTGAATTGCGTGCAATACTATTCTTAACTGACCATTATAAACTGGGTGGTTTGAGCACTGAATGCTGATTGGCTGACAGCCGTAGTATATCAGACCGTATACCACGGGTATGACAAAACATGTATTTTTACTGCTCTGTTTACATTTGTAACAAGTTTACAATAGCAATAATGCACCTCTGAGGTTTGTGGTATATGACCAATATACCACGGCTAAGAGTTGTATCCAGGCACTCCTTGTTGCGCCGTGTGTAAGAACAGCCAATAGCTGTTGTATATTGGCCATATACCACACCTCCTCGTGCTTTATTGCTTAACTAACTACATGATCCAATCCATTACTCACTTAATCAGTGGGCCTGGTACAGTGAACTGCCCTTCTGTGGACGATCAGACTGATAGTCATTGAGACAGTTGTCAGACCTACTAGGCAGTATAGCACCCCATGGGCAGACCACAGCAGGACCATAATAGATTAATAAACCACTACCTTCCACAGACTCCCTGCCTCTACAGACGCACAGACCACCCTACCTCTACAGAGCCCCCTGCCTCTACAAACCCACAGACTCCCTGCCTCTACAGACGCACAGACCACACTACCTCTACGGACCCACAGAACACCCCCCCCCCCTCGACAGACACCCATGCCTCTACAGAGCCCCCTGTCTCTACAGACCACAGACCACCCTACCTCTACAGACCCCCCTGCCTCTACAAACCCACAGACTCCCTGCCTCTACAGACGCACAGACCACCCTACCTCTACAGAGCCCCCTGCCTCTACAAACCCACAGACTCCCTGCCTCTACAGACGCACAGACCACACTACCTCTACGGACCCACAGAACACCCCCCCCCCTCGACAGACACCCATGCCTCTACAGAGCCCCCTGTCTCTACAGACCACAGACCACCCTACCTCTACAGACCCCCCTGCCTCTACAAACCCACAGACTCCCTGCCTCTACAGACGCACAGACCACACTACCTCTACGGACCCACAGAACACCCCCCCCCCCCCCCCCCCCTCGACAGACACCCATGCCTCTACAGAGCCCCCTGTCTCTACAGACCACAGACCCCCCTGCCTCTACAAACCCACAGAATCCCCTGCCTCTAAAGACCCACAGACCACACTACCTCTACGGACCCACATACCCCCCTACCTTGACAGACACCCATGCCTCTACAGACTCCCCTGCCTCTACAGACCCACAGATTCCCTGCCTCTACAGACCTACAGACTCCCCTGTCTCTATAGACCACAGACCCCCCTGTCTCTATAGACCACAGACCCCCATCCTCTACAGACCCCCTTGCCTCTACACACTCTCCTTGCCCCTATAGACTCCCCTTGCCTCTACAGACTCCCTGATTCTAGACCCAGACCCTCCTGCCTCTACAGACCCACAGCCTCTACAGGCCACCCTGCCCCTGTTAAAAAAAACATTTTGAGGCCGTGCTTGTTGTTTTTTGCCATCGGCACTCACCCAAAGTGTATAGTTTAATTAAATTCCAAACAAAAATGATAGGGAAGATATAGAAAACCTTGCAGGGAGCATATCCAACTGACAATCTCTAGAATTATTTTTACTATTGGAACCAAGACTTAAAATGAACTGATGTTGGAAAAAGATGGAGGGAAAGTTGGAGCATAACTAAGGAAATTAAAGTATAAGCTAATGTATTACACAAGACACAAAATTCAGAAATTCTACAGCACGATGGCAGAGTCACATCTTAAATGTAAAACTAATAATGACTCAATAATCCATGTTTTCTGGGGTTACTATAAAGTCCGAAAGATGTGGGCGGAGCTAGAAAGTTGGCTGTCATGTAAACATACTTTTAATCTGTCTGTCTGCATATTTCAAGACATGGTATATGGGGGTGTAGTGAGATACCCAATAGCTTGGAGGATTCTCTTTTCATCACACATCTTGAAAAAACATATTCTTAAAACGTTTAAATCAATAAATCCACCATCATTAACACAATGGAAAAATCTAATGATTTAGTATTTAAATATTGAAAGTGCCTGGGCTACTGAGAGAAACAACATGATGCAGTTTCAGGCCATGTGGTGGAAAGTGATGCAGCGCTGGAGATGGGGGTGTGTGCTAGTGGGTCTGGGCAGGTGGAATATAGTTGATGTTTGTATGATGTTGTCATTTGTATGTCTATGTTTTGTATTGTTAATAAAATATGTAATCGTACAAAATATTGAATATTGAATTCCAAATAAAATCTCTGTTGCCTAGGGGGGTGTCCTGTATGGCAGAGGTGGCCTTTAGAGGCGACTTCAAATGCTTCATTAATGCTTCCGTCCTGCATAGCTGAATAAAGGACAGGATGAATGGATGACATTTACTAAATGAGTGGAGAGAGTTAAGTGGAGATGTACCACAGGGATGTGTCTTGGGGCCGTTGCCACTCTATGGCCTGTAGACCTTGGTCTGTGTCCCACCCTGGTTTTCTTCCATTGACCTCTGAACTGAGGGTTCCTACGGGGCCTAGAGCTTGGCCTGGTTGCAGGCCTCCCTCTGCTCTGCTCTCGGAGTGAAATGTCAGTCTGGTGACGAAGACCACAGAGAGGGGTCAATCCCATCATTTGAACGTTCCACGGAGGGAGAGAGACAGAGACAGAGAGAGAGAGAGAATCCCCACTGTCAGGGCGATAGGACAGAGAGATCCTGAAAAGCAGCTCTGCTCTCCAAAAGCCAGGCAGGGCCACCACCCCGTAGCGCTGCAAAGAGCAGCAACACAATGCCTGGCTCAGCACAGAAATAATTCCCGTGTTAGAGCCTGTGTGAGTGTGTGTGTGTATGTGTACTGTATGTGTGTATGTCAGAAAGGCTGGGTGTGAGAGATTATTTTAACCTTTGTGTCTTTGTCTGTCTGTGAATAGGTGTGTAAAAATAGTATTTCATACAGTGCGTGTGACCTTGCACGTCTATCTATGTGTGTGTAAGTGTCTTTCAATAGCTCTGCTCCTCATCCCCTGACCTTGTCTCCATGTGTATCTGTATGTATGTATGTATGTATGCTTGTGTCAGTGACGGAGTACTCTACTCTCATGCAGTATTGAGTGGGTTCCAACCTAGACACTTCATCCTCTTTGCCCACGGCTCAACCCTCCAATCTCCTGGCTGTATCAACTAGGGTTCAAACCTCCCCCAACGCTATCTTGGGCCGTTTATCTTAATTCCGCCATTGAACAAAATGCTTCTGAGAAATGCAGTCGATGGCGTGTCATTGCAGAGGGGCCAAAGACAGAGGACTCCATTTGTTGTTGAGTGTTTTTTTTCTCCTTCTGAAAATGTATTCAGTCTTTCTAAGCCCCACTGATCCCTCCCTCTCTCTGCATCTCTCTGATGTGTGAGGGAGGGAGAGTCCCAGGTGGCTAGCCCAAGGTTAACGGACACCTAAACTGGGTTTAAGCTCTCCATTCTACGCTCACCATCGTGGAGATCAAACTTAGGCTACGTCTCTCTGCTCCCTCTGTACTAACATCATACTATTCTAAAAACAGGCTCACTATGCTCCTGAGATCCAGACCAAACCACTTGTTATCTACTGGTGGCCTTCGTGTAAAACAGATCCAGAACAGGTCAGTCCCGCAGTCAGAACCAAAACCAGTCCATCTCTGGAACTTCCACATCACCCCTGATTAACCGATTATTTGATCCATAAAGTCGAATTTAAACCTCTGACCACAAACCATACCCAAACTTCTCACAGTCTCGTTAAAGCAGGATAATAGTCTGATTTATCACATTATGTGAGAACAGGCACTTTGAATATGGTTAGTGCTATCCGGGATCCTTGGGACGTCCTGACCCTAAACCCTAACCGTTGTAAACTTCAACGGTATGATATCAGAGTTAGGACTTCCCAAGGATTACATTTAGACTTTTCCATTTGAATAATCAGAAAGTTCTTACAATACTACTTCCTTTGGGGGGGGGGGGGGGGGGGTTAGAGGTTTAATTAGATGTTATTACCATAGTAACAGTATACAGTACTGTTATTGTTCTGAAACCGGGTCATACAGAATCCAATCCAACATTTTGCACAATGTCCTTCTCCAATGGAGACTCAGTGCAGTCCTCCTCCAATGGAGACTCAGTGCAGTCCCGGTCTAAACATATATGGATCTAACGCAGAACTTGAGCACCGCTTGGTGGAAAAGAAAATAATGGCAGTGCTTTGCTTTTCATCTGTCATTTTTTTGTCACTAAGAGTGTGTTGTCAAAGTGTGGCCCCTAGGTGTTCGCCAGTAGCTATTCTATTCTGGTTCTAGCAAAAGGGTGAAAACTGGAAACATGACTGTACAATCTTTGATTCTACCAAAAATGGCGACAAACCATAACACCACCAGGTGATCACTAGAAGCGGAAAGGCCAAAGTATGTTACATTGTCACGGTTTGGATTAAATGTGGCTGTAGAATCATGTACCAGGACCAGGATTACCTAACACTGGAATACAGTACCCGTAATGCTCTGTGGAAAATACCCTTATTAATACAGTGACCAACCCTTGAGTTGACTACACTGATATATATAAATATCATCATCAATATTCTACTTCCTCTTTCCTCTCTTCCCTAATAAAGTCCCTGGGCAAAGTTGGTCATATCTACTACACGCCACACCACTTTACAAAGTACACTAACATCTCTACATAAATGGGTGTGGGTGACACTATCAAACAAATCTTACCTGCAGCGAATGAACAACACTGTGGGTGACAATCAAAATAAATAATGTGAACAATATTGAATGGAATGACTAATCACTCAGTGATATGGAGTAAATAGCAGGAGCTTAGAGATACGTAGAAGAAAACGGCAGAGGCATTGGCTGTGCTGTATGTTGAGGCACCCATAGGGAAGCAGCTAACTAGCAGACAATCATTCTGTCAATGAGCAGAGCGCTATCCTGTCCTGACAGGATAGTCTCTGCTCAGGAACTCACTGTTCCGTTTTTCCTCTCTGGGATTTCACCATAGCCCCTGGAAATGCACTCCGAACACAGTGTACACACACACACACACACACACACACACACACACAACCTAAAGTCAGAAGGCAGACCTGCTGCCTGTGACTTAGTACACTCCTCTCACATTGCAAATATATCTGCCGCAATTACGATTGGCACCACACATTGATAGGACAATGTACTATAACTCAACAGTGATATACCAGAAATGCAGAAGATTTGGGAGAAAAGCTTGAGTCATGTCCATGTCAACCTCTCAGCTTGAGGTCCAAGATTCCACTCCATTCTTCATCCCTGGCCCCTCAGGAGATCAGCGGGTGGGTAAAGGATGACCCAGATCACTCAACACTGACAGGATGGAACACAGATCCACTCTGCCAGTCATATAAATTATTCAGAACAAGAAGATAAGAGCATCCTCACACTGACTACTTCATAATATGCCAGAGACTGCTTTGTGAGTGCTTTAATTTATGCACTAAACCAGGATTATGTCCTTTAAGTAGGCATATGATTGTGTGTTAGGACCACCAGGGTTGACAGACACTGAGCAACCACATACAGTATATTTTATGATTTATAATATATAATACTTAGACTTACAAAATATCCAGTAGAGGGCACTCTGACAACAGTTATATATAGAGCCACGGTTGACTTTATAAAGATTTCAAATAAACCTAAATACAAATGTATACGCCTATTGTATTTGGTTGGAGTATTGTTATAAACGGTTTTATTGTATTGGTCAGCTCTAAATAGCCCAAAATGCTTCACAGGTTGTTGCCACAGGGGGCACTTTCCATTGAAATCCTTCTTGTTGAAAAAATGACGTAGCTAATTCCATGCGCGAGGAGGTGCAGTTGTGCATCATGCCGAGGACGCGCGGGGTCAAGGCAGCGCTCCTGTGTTGGACTCTCCGCTCAGTGAAAATTGCTTGGAGACCGACAGAAACAGTTTCACACATCGATGTGTGTGCCACAAATCTGGTCTCGTACCTCCAACGAATTCATCTTACTGACACATGTGAGCCAAGAATAATCGAGGGAGACGCGTTGGTTTCTGGCTAGTTAAGTTTTTAAATTTTTTTTTATATATATATTTTTTTTACAGCGAGTGAAATCACAGCTGGTTACGAAATGTCGGGGAAAATAGAGAGTAAGCAAGGTAAGCAGCCCAGCCGACTGGCCTCATCATACCCCTGCACAAAGTCAGGTACTGGGATATCACACATTGGGGATGGGTAGGCCCGGTTTGAGAGTCTCGTTCAGGGGTCTTCAAATTTTGTCCGACACACATAGGACAAGCTTTTTGCTAGCCGTGCTTGTGTGTAGGAGATTGGTCTTCTGTGTTATCCAGTCGAACAAACGGGTGTTCCATGCTAAAGATGTGAGTCGGGATAGCGGCATAGAAAAGCTAGCTAGTTAGCCAACATTCCAGCTAGCCCGTGCGAGCTCTTTACCTTACGTATCTTAAGCAGCAATCTTATATTTGGCTAAGTAGTCGAAGTAATGACTGTAAACATTAGTTATCAGCTTCATCAATTTACCCTTTCTCCTTTTCAGATGTTTCATACCTAAGGTTAGCTTAGCCCGTTGAAGAAAACGGTAGTTATCCGCTGCCTGGATGGATGATAAAAACAGTGGGACCACACAGCTGGCAAGCGTGTCTCGTGTGGTAGCCAATTACCTTGCAAGCTGGCTCCGTAACTTTAGCGCACTCAATTTATTAACCCACCAGCTGTAACTGGGGTTTCAATCGAATCGGAGTAATATCACACACTCCATGTGTTGTCAAATTGACTTTCCATTGTGAACGTGGCATATCTGCTTTTCGAGCAGTCTGGCACACAATTGACGGTATATCCACATTGGGATGAAAACGTTAACACTGTGCAATATAAAGCATATCAATACACACGGTGTTCAGTGCAATAGGATGTAAACAGAGGTGGGTCTGACACCGCTTTTGAAACTATTTCCCTACTAGTATTCCACCCCTCCAGCTGTCTCCCCGGGTTTCGCCTCTCAACCTTGGGCGGTGATGCCTGCAGCTCACTGGGCGAGGGTGGGGGTGTGAGTGTTGTCCATGGAGAGAGAGTACTCCAAACAGAGGTAAAGTTTCTGATTGTTGGTCAATTAGTTGTTATGGCAGTAGCCATGGATTGGCTGAGCTGCCGTGATGTGCACACACAGAGAGAGAGAGATGTGACTTTAAAGGTCGTATTTTGCCCACAAATAAAGTATAGTAATTGTTTTCTGTCCTATGAGTGAATGCCGTAAGTGGGGGGCTGTCTGGCTGGTCTCTTGGGCTTTTGCTACCTGCTCGTGTTTACCGGGTGACCTGTTTGAGCGTCACTTTCTGTTCCACGTGTGCCCATCGATCCCAGACACTGTATGCCCCCCCCCCAGGGAAGAGCAACAGACTATGCTGGAAACCGGGACTAGGCCTGGCATGTGCACCACGGAAACAATGGAGGCAGATGCACACCAGTGGCATAGGGACTGGGTGTGTAGCAGAGCTGGTGAAAACAAAGCATATGTTTTGTTTGAGAGAGAGAGAATTTAAAGGAAGTGTTTATGGTGTGTGGGCCCTAAGGAGACTTCAGATAGCTCAGTCTCATGGTTAAGAGTAGATAATTTAACCAATTCCTTGACAGACAGAGCAGTACTTGAACTGAAGCAGATAGGAAGAGTGTGTGCTTACATATGACACTGGGGTAGTTTGCTGTTTACATTTGAGTTAGGCTACGTAGGCTGTGTTACTGATCTGCGTGCGTCTGTGCTAGTGTACATTTCTATCTAGCCTATTATTGTTGACAGATTTGTTGTCACTGGTGTTTGCACTGATGTCACAGGCCACATCAACACACTCTGTTTTCTCCATGGTCACAGTGTCCTGCTGCTGCTGTCTCAGGCCCAGTGGGGAGAAACACTATCACCTGTTTGAAAATGTTCTGTGTTTTTGTCTGCTGAAGGCACTAGGGATGGCATCCAGAGGGTGGCTGTCCTAACTGCAACCCAATCTTACACACACACACACCACCCATTCACTAGGACGGCTTCAACAGTAACAAATGCTGTGCCTCTGGTGTCGCCCATAAGCTAACAACCGCAGGAAGCCAATCTCACATCCTAGTGTTTTCCTCCGACAGTGAGAAAATTAACTGGGTGGAGGAAGAATTAAGTGTGTGTGTGTGTTTGTTGTGTTCTACTTATTTATATTTCTTGTGTGTTTTTGTTGTACTCAACTTTTTTTTATGCAGTACTGCATTGTTGGCAAAGAGCGAGCAAGAAATGCATTTTACTGTACTGGTGCACGTGACAATAAAACTTGAAACTTGTCTTAGCACCCTTAGCACTAGGGTAAACTGATGAAGGAAAGGGTTCCTCAATGCTGTTTTGAAGTGCTTTCGAATGAATGGGGATCCATTGTACTATACGACAAGCTGTGTGTGTGTGACAGCCTGTTGATTTTTCCTTTTTGCACCTGTAAATGTTTGTTGCTGTGACAGCTGTTCTCAAGGCTATATTTTTTTGTTAGTAAAATTTAAACAACTTCTACCCCTGGGGTGGAGGGGAACAGTGAAATAGGCCAGCAAGGGAACATCCTTCACCGTATAAAGAGACTTGTAGTTTGGGTCCAGTTTGTCACAGACTAGGTGGGGGTGGTGAGCAGCATTGGGCTGGACTGTTCGTTTGACTCTATCTAGGAGTAGGTTGTTTCAGGCTATTTCCCCCATAGATTCTTAGGTGTCGATATGATATGTACTGCGATTCTATATGTATCGAAAATGTGAGTTTATTGCGATTTGATGTTCCAGACATATTGCTCATATGTCTGCTACATCCCCCCCCCCCCAGGCTTTATAATTAGCTCAGTGACTTCTCCCTGATTGGACAGAGCCAATGGAGCTGCCGGCCTTAGCGGAACATCAGTTCCTTATTTTAGCCACTCTGCCTGCCTTACCCCCAGCTGTGTGTGTGTGTGTGTGTGTGTGTGTGCGCGCACGCACACGACTTACAGACCAGGCAACAAGTCGTCTGGATGAGCAGGTAGCACAGTGACTGCTGACTGCATTAAAAAAATCAATCACAGATATTTTGCCTCTTTGCTGCACTATATAGACAGACACAGGCAGTATTCTCCCATCTCTAGTGTTCTACAAACAAACGGGGTACAGAGTATCTGTTATTGATATGACCAGAGTCATGTATTTAGAAGCTCTGGTTATGACTATAAGGTGTCTCACAGGGTTCATCTACATTTTGCTGACTACCAGGGTCTTCAGCTATAAGCCCTGGTGCTGCAATGTTGAGGTTTGGTGGGAATGAAGTATTTTTACTCACCCTTGTAATGAGACTTGCATTTACTCTATAGGCCTACATGGGCTGTAATTATGTGTTTAGGAGCGCACAAGTGTGTTGAGAGGGCGGAGACTGGAGGCCGGGTGAGAATGGAGTTACAAATGGATGGAGGAGAGCGATGCAGCGCTGAAGACTACATTGGAGGAAAGCAGTCTTTCTCTAACAGAACATTTTCATGGCCAAAATGTTTTTTAGTAGCTACTGAAGGACACACTCACTGTTGCATTTCTGGCGTCAGTTGTGGAGCCCTATAATAAATGTTTCCTGGAGTCACAACCATCTTCTCTTTATGGAACCACTCTTGTACAGGAACTTTTAGCACTGAAGTGACTTCTCACACGGGTTGTGCAACATCCAGCATCCACCCTTGTACCTGTTCCAGTGACTTCCTGGTTTTCCGGGGTGTTCTGTCATCTGATGTAGCAAGGCAAGTGATTTGATCACTGTGTTTACATCATGGACCCGGTCCTTGCGACCCCTGTGGTCTAAATGTCAATCAATATTCAATCAAGCCTTCTCTGGACGTCACTGATACAGACTGTCATGGACTGATGATTGTCCTGACTTGTTTATTGAGAAACACGAGAGTACGTGACTGCGGACATATTTCTCAAGACTTTAACTAGATTATTCCTCAACCTCTTGTGATTGGAGGAAACTTTTGATCCAGCTCATCGTAAAGGCTGTTCTATTTTTGATATTTCAGCCCATGTTATGTGGTCTGAGTCAAGCAGAGTCATGGGACGCAAGTTCAGTGACTGATTATTATGACTGACAGTCATAGACAGAAGATTGGCCAATTCACATTCTAAATGAACTGTGGAGTTCATCACACAGTGGTGGCTTGACTGTAAACAACAGTTGTGAAATTATTTTTACTCTGTAAATTGGTTGGTGATCATCATCTAGCCTAGGTTGCCTACATTCCATTGAGGTGACTGCAAACAGTGGTTGGACAGAACAAGCTCACAGTTGAATCAATCTGGACGACCTGGACCAAGTGTCTGATCAGAGGACTTCAGGTCTCCTGGATGGGAAACTTAAGCTGGAAGAGCCAAGGCTCTTCTGAAGATACAGAGTCCTCTTTACAGGGAGAACTAGATGAGGAACAGCCAGGTAAACCAACACACATGGTCTCATCAACAGCGATTGCTGTCATTTGATGACTACAGTGACGTGTATGGTTAAATGATGTTTCAAGAGTTTGGCGCTACTGAACACAAGACAAACTCAATGCACATTGATCTGGTACTGTATATAGCTTGATTCTTGTGTATTTTATTTCTTGTTTGACTATTTTTAGATACTTTTTAGAACTCTGCATTTTTGGGAAGGGCTCTTAAGCAAGCCTTTCTTGGTAAATTCTACTAAAAATTGAAGTTACCTTGAGCAAGGCACTTAATCCTAATTGCTCCTGTAAATTGCTTTGGAAAAGTGTCTGCTAAATGACTTAAATATAAAGCCAAATGAAAAATACTTCACCATTGCACCTCAGCAGGCCTATTTGTTCTTGTGCTAAATGTATCCATGCTTGCATTTTTCTTTTTTGGGGATGGATGGACAAACCTGGCTCTTGTGTTCTTTTCTTCTCAAAGACCAGCCTGTCAAAGCCATCCTGTTTTAGAGCTTTTATGTAAAGAAAAATAGAAGTGCTGGCAGAAATGAAGCGCTGGGGACATTCCTCCCTAGGTTTTTTGTGTAGTGTGGCTTTTGTGAAGGTGCTCATTTGCTGTGCTGAAGTCTAGGGTGGATCCAGCCAGCCAGATGAGGCCACTAGCCACAGCTCTCTACAGCCTGCCCAGACTAGACTGCATGTGCCTAGGCTCTCAACACTGAGTTGTCTCACTGTTTCATCCATCTGTACATCCACCAACTTCAGAAAATGTTTTTTGGTTTAAATTTTGGTTAGGCTATTCCAAAAAATATAAACTGAAAACCATTGATTTCGCTTGTTCTTGGTCAGTTTTGTTTGGGGAGTCTCAAACTACTAGTCGGTGGCCTTGTCAATCTGTGCTATGGTAGCAGCAACATTTACAATATTTAGCGTTAGCCATATTAGCCCTATTTATTTAGCTTCGTAATCACTGTCTCTTCGGCTCAGCCAGTTAGCAGTGTGTGAACCTAGAGACCCAGGTGTGCTGCTAGGCTTGCATGGAGAGAAGAGGCTCCATGATTGAGGTGGTTGAGTCCATGGTGTAATTACATAGCACAGAGTGGCACAATGCCATGTTTTGAAAACACGGCGTGCGCCATCAAGCCTAATGAACTTTGCTGCTGCGTTTAACCTGACAGGTGGTAAAGAGTGTCTGAGGACCCCAGTTTGTTTGTTTGTGTGTGTGTGTGTGTGTGTGTGCGCCCATCGTGGCCTGTGCAATCACCTCAGCTGTGGTGATGAGGCTAATTGGGGCTCAGCAGTGTGTGAGTAGTAGTCTGTGTCAGACAGACTGGTGGGAGATCTGAAAACCCGCTAGCTAGTACAGTAGTTAGACAGTCACTATAAGCCTCACTGCAACCAAAGCTGACCCACGCAGCAGTACAGGTGGGGGTCCCTGCCTGCAAATATCTTGGCTGCAAGTGCTGATATAGGTGCATAACCACTAATTCACTTTGTGCTTTTTGCTCAGGAAATGTTACCATCTCTATCACTTTTGACCTTCACCTCTCTGTCTTTGGATAATCAGTCATTTACTTGGTTTGGGTCCAGATTAAGTGCGCACATACTCTGACTGTATAAAACATGAGTTGAGTTGCACCCCCCTTTGCCCTTAGAACAGCCTTAATTCGCTGGGGCCTTGGAATCTACAACGTAGGGCTGGGCGATATGGTAGATAAAAATATATAGATACCGTAATAATTTTTCATTCGATACCGATAATCATCACAATATTAATCAAATAATGTTTAAAAGTTGCATATCTGCTTCAAATTCAATAATGCCTGAACAAACTGGTTAGAGCGTTGGGCCAGAATGTGTCATTCTACCCCATAACAAGGCAGTTAACCCACTGTTCCCCGATAGGCCGTCATTGTAAATAAGAAGTTGTTCATAATTGACTTGCCTAGTTAAATAAAGGTTACATTTTTTTTTTAAATGATGTGAGTTACACATCAAATTATACTTGAAGGAAAATTGTTCCATGTTTGCAGCCAGGGAGCATGTACCTGGGGTCAATGAAATTGATAACCCTCTTGAAACCTTCCTTTTTGACTGTGCTAATTGGTAGCATGTCCTTAGCAATGCATATTAGCATTTGTGACGTATTTTTGATGTTTGCTTGTATGGCATAAGCGATGTCAGTGTTGACTGCTTTGGGAAAACATCCCTAGATTGGCTGGAGCTTGAGGGACGTTTATCAATACCGTGGCGCAATCTCAAACTTCCTGCATATTCCAAAGAGTGATTTTGCTTCAGATTTTGAAAAAGGTCTGTCGTATTACCAGACTTCTTAGCGACCTATCGATGGCACAGTTTGCATCGAACATTGCTCTGCTCTTTGTCGGACTTCAAGAAGCCAAACCACTTCCAAATTACTGAAACAGTTTAACCCTTTTTATCAATAATTTATTAGTTGGAAGCGGCTCCTTCTCCATGGCTATCACTGCCACTTTTCACCTACATCACTCCTTTTTTGTGGTTAACAGTGGCTACTCCATCACTCGAGGTTTTAAATGGTTTTTAGTGCATATTGTCACTTCTCCGCACGTTCCTGCTGCGTCAGAGGTGAAATGGACTGCTGTACCTAATTATTCTATGTTGACATTATCGAAAATGAATCTATACGTTTTTATATCGTTATTGAGGGATGTAATTACCTAATTATTGATATTGATTTAGCCCTACTACAACGTGTTAAGTGTTCCACAGCGATGCTGGCCGACAGTTGTGCGAGATGTCCTTTGGGTGGTGGACCACTCCTGATACACACAGGAAACTGTTGAGCAGGAAAAACCCTGCAGCGTTGCAGTTCTTGACACAAACCGGTGTGCCTGGCACCTACTACCACACCCCGTTTAGAGGCACTTTAATATTTTGTCTTGCCCATTCATCTTCCAAATGGCACACATACACTCCATGTCTTACTCCATGTCTCAATGCTTTAAAATCCTTCTTTTAACCTGTCTCCCCTTTATCTAATGATTTGATTGGACTTTTTTTTTGTCATTTTACAGATGCTATTATCCGGAGCAATTAGGGTTAAGTGCCTTGCTCAACGGCACATCGACAGATTTTTCACCTAGTCGACTCAGCGATTCGAGCTAGGAACCTTTCGATTGCTTGCCCAACGCTCTTAACGACTAGGCTACCTGCTGCCCTGTATTGATTTAACAAGTGACATCAATAAGGGTTCAAAGCTTTCACCTGGTCAGTCTGTCATGGAAAGAGCAGGTGTTCTTAATGTTTTGTACACTCAATGTACGTGCACATACACACACACCCACTTTATTGTCCTGTAGCAGACCTGGCACCAGGATAGAGTGACTTAAAGCTCAGCATGCCTCCCATTCAGAACAGTTCATGCGTATATTATGACGATATTTTGTGACGTTTTTTGTTCATTTTGGTCCTTGGCAAGAGTTTTTTTTTCTCTTTTTTTTCTCTGCTGTTCATGAACACCAGGTTTTTTTCTCTGCTGTTCATGAACACCAGGTTTTTTTCTCTGCTGTTCATGAACACCAGGTTTTTTTCTCTGCTGTTCATGAACACCAGGTTTTTTTCTCTGCTGTTCATGAACACCAGGTTTTTTTCTCTGCTGTTCATGAACACCAGGTTTTTTTTCTCTGCTGTTCATGAACACCAGGTTTTTTTCTCTGCTGTTCATGAACACCAGGTTTTTTTCTCTGCTGTTTATGAACACCAGGTTTTTTTCTCTGCTGTTCATGAACACCAGGTTTTTTTCTCTGCTGTTCATGAACACCAGGTTTTTTTTCTCTGCTGTTCATGAACACCAGGTTTTTTTCTCTGCTGTTTATGAACACCAGGTTTTTTTTCTCTGCTGTTCATGAACACCAGGTTTTTTTCTCTGCTGTTTATGAACACCAGGTTTTTTTCTCTGCTGTTCATGAACACCAGGTTTTTTTCTCTGCTGTTCATGAACATCAGGTTTTTTCTTGAGGCAACGTGAAGTTTGGTAGCCAAAGTCCACGCCCCTATGTCAGTCATTGGTCAACAGTAGTGATTATTCAATGAAGTGTTTGACATTCAATGATGGACGACTCGTTTTATGCACATTTTTTTACTTAAGAAATACTGCAAAAAATACTATCTTAGTTAGATGTAAAATGAGTTGTCTTAGATCTTTTCTCATTTTTCAAGCAAGGTCTTTTTAAAATTTTAAAATGTACCTTTATTTAACCAGGCAAGTCAGTTAAGAACAAATTCTTATTTTCAATGACGGCCTAGGAACAGTGGGTTAACTGCCTGTTCAGGGGCAGAACGACAGATTTGTACCTTGTCAGCTCGGGGTTTTGAACTTGAAACCTTCCGGTTACTAGTCCAACGCTCTAACCACTAGGCTACCCTGCCACCCCACTTTAAGGGAGTATGTGAGCACACGCGTTTGTCTAGGCGCCAGCCGAACTGAAGCATGCGGAGGTAAGGGGGCAATTGAATTTAGGGAGGGAGTAAAACTATTGTTGAGGTTCTTGCATTGGAATGATTGAATTCTGATTCAATCATGCAATAACACAGTAAACAAGGTTAAAATGTTGAGACTCTGTCACGGCCGTTGAAAGAAGTGGACCAAAGTGCAGCGTTGTGAGCGTACATTTTCCTTTTATTTAAAATGTCACCAACAAAACAACAAACGAAGAAACAACCGTGAAGCTTACAGAGCTACAGTGCCCTTAACAAAAGTCAACTACCCACACTGAAGGACAGCTGTGAAAGGGCTACCTAAGTATGATTCCCAATCAGAGACAACGATAGACAGCTGTCCCTGATTGAGAACCATACCCGGCCAAAACATAGAAATAAAGAAACATAGAAAACAAAACACAGAATGCCCAACCAAATCACACCCTGACCAAACCAAAATAGAGACATCATAAGGCTCTCTCAGGTCAGGGCGTGACAGACTCCGGGGTCATTGGTTACTGAATAGCAGTTTGGCTTAGAATACCGACACAACTGTGAATGCGAACAAATTAATGTGAACAGAACAAAACAGAGCTACCAAATAGTAGGCCTAGTCAACAAAATATCAGCTCGATAAAGGCATGACACAATCTATATTTAGGCTAGTTACATTAACAGTAAACAAACACAGTAAACATAAGGTGAATGGAGATCCAAATAACCAAAACAGTCTACAGCCTACTACTGTGAGATGTAGCCTACAGCCTACTACAGTGAGATGCAGTCATGCACAGCTGTCTTGCCAAATAAATAGACCTATAGGCCCACTTCAGGAAAATCATGCCGCTCATGAGTTCAGCAACACGTTGTGATATGGCACAATACACTTCTGTGAATCAAATTCACCCCACGTAATCAATGAAGCAATGTCAGCCTATCATAAACACGTTTCCAATAAGGATAGTTCCATTACCTACCACAAAAACCAATTGGCTACCAAGAATAATTGGCTGCCATAATAGATCTATTTCTATGATGAAACATACCGAAACATACCGATAAGTACAAAAGATACATCATTTGGGTTCTTACAAGCAGAATTCAAAAGAATTCCAATGCATCACGCTATACCACCAGCAACAAAAGCTCATGCTTTTGACCAACAATTGACAGGTTGGCGTGAAATATCAGCACCGTGGACAGCGCCCTACACACTAAAGCAAGATTTTGATCAAAACCAACCAGCTAGATTGTTTTTTTTAACGTTTACGTGTCCTTAAAAACAGCCTATAACTAATTACTATTCCTTGTTTTGATCAGTAGCATATGCAAAACCTCAGCCTATTGTTTCATTGTTTTTTACTTTCCTAAAACAATAATTGTCCACCTCACTGTTCAGCTGTCTGAGATTTGAGGATTAAATGCATCAGGGCATTGCATACATAGGCCTATTGGCTTAGGTGTACACTATATTAATATTTAAAATGTATATACACTGCTCAAAAAAAGAGGGAACACTAAAATAACACATCCTAGATCTGAATGAATGAAATATTCGTATTAAATACTTTTTTCTTTACATAGTTGAATGTGCTGACAACAAAACCACACAAAAATTATCAATGGAAATCAAATTTATCAACCATGGAGGTCTGGATTTGGAGTCACACTCAAAATTAAAGTGGAAAACCACACTACAGGCTGATCCAACTTTGATGTAATGTTCTTAAAACAAGTCAAAATGAGGCTCAGTAGTGTGTGTGGCCTCCACGTGCCTGTATGACCTCCCTACAACGCCTGGGCATGCTCCTGATGAGGTGGCGGATGGTCTCCTGAGGGATCTCCTCCCAGACCTGTACTAAAGCATCTGCCAACTCCTGGACAGTCTGTGGTGCAATGTGGCGTTGGTGGATGGAGCGAGACATGTCCCAGATGTGCTCAATTGGATTCAGGTCTGGGGAACGAGCGGGCCAGTCCATAGCATCAATGCCTTCCTCTTGCAGGAACTGCTGACACACTCCAGCCACATGAGGTCTAGCATTGTATTGCATTCGGAGGAACCCAGGGCCAACCGCACCAGCATATGGTCTCACAAGGGGTCTGAGGATCTCATCTCGGTACCTAATGGCAGTCAGGCTACCTCTGGCGAGCACATGGAGGGCTGTGCGGCCCCCCAAAGAAATGCCACCCCACACCATGACTGACCCACCGCAAAACCGGTCATGCTGGAGGATGTTGCAGGCAGCAGAACGTTCTCCATGGCGTCTCCAGACTGTCACGTGCTCAGTGTGAACCTGCTTTCATCTGTGAAGAGCACAGGGCGCCAGTGGTGAATTTGCCAATCTTGGTGTTTTCTGGCAAATGCCAAACGTCCTGCACAGTGTTGGGCTGTAAGCACAACCCCCACCTGTGGACGTCGGGCCCTCATACCACCCTCATGGAGTCTGTTTCTGACCGTTTGAGCAGACACATGCACATTTGTGGCCTGCTGGAGGTCATTTTGCACTGCTCTGGCAGTGCTCCTCCTTGCACAAAGGCGGAGGTAGCGGTCCTGCTGCTGGGTTGTTGCCCTCCTACTGCCTCCTCCATGCCTCCTGATAAACTGGCCTGTCTCCTGGTAGCCCCTCAATGCTCTGGACACTACCCTGACAGACACAGCAAACCTTCTTGCCACAGCTCGCATTGATGTGCCATCCTGGATGAGCTGCACTACCTAAGTCACTTGTGTGGGTTGTAGACTCTGTCTCATGCTACCACTAGAGTGAAAGCACCGCCAGCATTCAAAAGTGACCAAAACATCAGCCAGGAAGCATAGGAACTGAGAAGTGGTCTGTGTCACAACCTGCAGAACCAGTCCTTTATTGGGGGTGTCTTGCTAATTGCCTATAATTTCCACCTGTTGTCTATTCCATTTGCACAACAGCATGTGAAATGTATTGTCAATCAGTGTTGCTTCCTAAGTGGACAGTTTGATTTCACAGAAGTGTGATTGACTTGGAGTTACATTGTGTTGTTTAAGTGTTCCCTTTATTTTTTTGAGCAGTGTACATTACCAGTCAAAAGTTTGAACACCTACTCATTCAAGGGTTTTTCTTTATTTTAGTATTTTCTACATTGTAGAATAATAGTGAAGACATAACAACTATGACATAACACATATGGAATCATGTAGTAACCAAGAAATTATTAAACAAATCAAAATATATTTTGTGTTCTTCAAAGCAGCCACACTTTGCCTTGATGACAGCTTTGCACAATCTTGGCATTCTCTCAATCAGCTTCACGTAAAATGCTTAAAGTTTAGGTGACTGAGAGAGTGTGGTGGAACAAGTTGTTGGGCATATCTTGCTAGCTGGATCGAATTCTCTGTTAGTTAGCCAGAGAAATGTTAAGCAACATTAGCCAACTTAACTGTTCAAATAATTGAGTTTATGGTGTGAAAATTAGCTGGCTAATATATATATTTTTTTAAAAACTAATCTGATGTTAATAACCTAACGTTAGTAACCTAACCAATTCGCTAAGGTAACGTAAACTCACTCACGTTTGTACATCGCCTTGGTCCTATTGACCTTATTTTAGCACCCCAAAAACGTAATACTTCCAGATCAACTGTAATGTCAATACCATTGTAAAGGACAATTTCTCATCTTTCCAACAAAATTAATGACATGACCTCCACGCTGCCCGTTTCTGCATAATTCAAGAAGGCAATGAGCTCCGTCTGATCTTTTTAAAAATGGTGGGTGGGGAAGCGAAACTAATGCGTGATAGTGAGAAGGAGAGATGTTGTGTGGGAAAACTGCTTTTTTTCACTCGATCTGTCCAATTTATCAACTTATCGCCTCTAAAATGTAAATAAAACGAGTTTATATAATGTGTCATTACATACCTATTTGAAGGTTTGTGTCGAATTTGAATCAGGTTTTTAGGGCGGTGCTAAAGTGATCTTCAGAAGTAAACATTGTCTTTTGAAATTCATGATCGCTTGCAGTGACATGCAAAAAATGACTAAGTATCCCCCCTTACCCCGTCACTGTCCCTTTCTTGTTTTTAAACTATGAGCGAAGTGGTACACCTGGTGGAGAGAGATTGTAAGACGGAAATAGTTGCCGTAATGTACAGCACGCGTAAAGCATGACACGTCACGATGTGACGGAGGGTCCGTTTTTTTCAACTTTTCTCCAATACTATAGAGCCATTACCATGTCGATCAACGCTTGAATAGAAACCTAGTTCACACCCCCGATTTTGGATTTTGAAGTCAACACAGTCACTACAGTCCCATTAGTTTTCTTAGCCTCGTTTGAATGTCGCGGTTGCGCACATTTGTACGGAATGGGGTGAGTATAAGTTAACTTGCCATCCCTCAAGTTATAACGTGTTAGTTGCTTACTGGAACCTGGAAATCTGTGTGAAATGTTAACTAGCTAACAAACTAATGTTTTCTCTCTACAGTATGTGGTTCATTTTCTGAATGAGAGAATTAGGTTAAAATGAGGCGTTGCTTGTTAAACAAGTGGATTCAGGGATTAAGTGGAGCTGGAGCTGGGCCTGGGCCTGGCTTAAACTGGATGCCACTATAGAGGTGAAAGGAACACCACACACTTCCCTCTTTCTCACTTTTTCAATACAGTGGATAAAAAAGGGGTATGCCAGGTGTACTCTGCCTGAAAGAGATCAATTATGCCAACAAAGGGTATCATAATCTGCTGGCATATTGTAGAACAGATGTCCACAGGCAGAAAGTGTACAATATAATAATGTGCCGTGTAGCCCAAAGATATTGCTTTTGTTGTGTTGAAATTGACAGTAACACGTATGTGTGAGTGAGGGGAGATTATTATTAATTATTTTTACTCCGTGAATGCTATTTTTACACACATGTAGCCTTGTTCACTTGATCAATGTCTACTATAGTGGCCACTATAATAGAGCAAAAATAGAATGCCTGTTTGTTTCATTTATGCTTTAAGATGGTTTTTTTCCTCCCAAGTGTAGTAGTGTGTGGGTGGTCACAAGCAGTCTATTATGAAGGCTCTCATGGCTAACTGCAATATTAGTGTATTACCAAGACTTGAGTGTCATTTGCAGTAAAGTCTAGGCAACAAATAACATTTTATTTATTTCTTTAAATTTTATATTGATATTTATTTTACAATGGGCCTACTTATAACCATTTTACAACTGGCCTACGTAGAACCATTTTCAACGGTCTACGTAGAACCATTTTCAACGGTCTACGTAGAACCATTTTCAACGGTCTACGTAGAACCATTTACAACGGTCTACGTAGAACCATTTTCAACGGTCTACCTAGAACCATTTTCAACGGTCTACGTAGAACCATTTTCAACGGTCTACGTAGAACCATTTTCAACGGTCTACGTAGAACCATTTTACAACGGTCTACGTAGAACCATTTTACAACGGTCTACGTAGAACCATTTTACAACGGTCTACGTAGAACCATTTTACAACGGTCTACGTAGAACCATTTTACAACGGTCTACGTAGAACCATTTTACAACGGGCCTACTTAGAACCATTTTACAGCGGGCTACGTAGAACCATTTTACAACGGGCCTACTTAGAACCATTTTACAACGGGCCTACTTAGAACCATTTTACAACGGGCCTACTTAGAACCATTTTACAACGGGCCTACTTAGAACCATTTTACAACGGGCCTACTTAGAACCATTTTACAACGGGCCTACTTAGAACCATTTTACAACGGGCCTACTTAGAACCATTTTACAGCGGGCTACTTAGAACCATTTTACAACGGGCCTACTTAGAACCATTTTACAACGAGCCTACTTAGAACCATTTTACAACGGGCCTACTTAGAACCATTTTACAACGGGCCTACTTAGAACCATTTTACAACGGGCCTACTTAGAACCATTTTACAACGGGCCTACTTAGAACCATTTTACAACGGGCCTACTTAGAACCTATCTTAAACTAAATACGGAGCACACTATTGAAAAGACAGATCAAACTTAATTTAGCTAAGGAAAATGTCTCAAAATAATTAAACGATGCACATTTAAAGAAATGGTTTGGATTAATAAATATGCCTACAATAATAATGATATACAATAAAAAAAATGTTTTATTAAAAAACGTTTAAATTCCAAAACTGTCGAAAAAAGTTGTGATATTGTAGTGGACTAAGATGACGCAGCCAAAGCAGGCTATTGAGCAACTCCCTATTGAGGTAGGATGCTCAATAGGGAGGTAGGATGCTCAATAGGGAGGTAGGATGCTCAATAGCCTGCTTTGGCTGCGTCATCTTAGTCCACTACAATATCACAACTTGTCCAACTAGCCCGGCTTCAGACTAACAGACTCCCCTGGTTGCACTGGGGCACGAGACCATAATTTGGTTGCACCACTTTTATTGCATCGAGCAATAGAAAAAATGATTAGTCCTGTAAAGTAAGTCACAGTGCTTTATTAAAAAGCGTAGTAGACTACTGAGAAATGGTGTTGAGTAAATGTTATTTCATTTTTTAAATTTAACCTTTATTTAACTAGCCAACAAATTCTTATTTACGATGACGGCCAAGGAACAGTGGGCAGATCGACAGATTTTTACCTTGCCAGCTTGGGTATTCGACCTAGCAACCTTTTGGTTACTGGCCCAACGCTCTAACCACTAGGCTACCTGCCGCCCCTTGGCAATGCGCATGGTGATATTAGTCTTGTGTGCGGGGGCTAGGCCATGGAAAACCCATTTCATGAAGCTCCCGACGAACAGTTCTTGTGCTGATATTGCTTCCAACGTCAGTGCTACGTGCTTGCTTCATCACTCAGTGGTCCCGTTCTGTGAGCTTGTGTGGCTTACCACTTCACGGCTGAGCCGTTGTTGCTCCTAGATGTCTCCACTTCACAATAACAGCACTTACAGTTGACCGGGGCAGCTCTAGCAGGGCAGAAATTTGACGAACTGACGGTGCCATGTTGAAAGTCACTGAGCTCTTCAGTAAGGCCATTGTACTGCCAATGGTCAACTACTCTAAAGATAGATCACTAACTCTCAAGATAATACCCACTCATAGTAGCCGTGTATTAATCGAACAGTACATTTCATTTCCTTATTTGTTTTGCAGTTGTAGCCTACCGTCTAATGAGGCCTAAGCACCCGCAATGACCAATGCTCATTTCGCATGCTCTGTATCTCCAAGCCATATTAAATATCTTTGTGAAATAGTTGCTATTGAGCTCATAGAGTTGAAAAATAAAACATTTACCTACAGAAAGCTGAGAACATCCTCTCTCCATCTGTGACAACAGGATAGCTGTTTTTTTCCAGCAATTGGATAAAAAAGTGGTATACAATCAGAGCACGTCTTTCTCCGGGAGCATTTGAAAGGAGAGAGAAAGTGGCTCGCTCGACACAGCAGCAGGCCCCAGTGAAACAGGTACAGGGGCAGGCAGGCAGACACTTTCATTACAGGAATCATGAGGATAATGTACTTTACTGTTTGACCAAATCATGGTTTTAGCCTCCTAAACAAAATAGGACGTTTTCAGTGAGGTGAATGAATGTGCAGCCTGCACCAATGCAACCAATAATTTTTTTTACTACCACAGCCGGGTGTCCTATAGGTTGCAAAATACAACTAAATGTAGTCTTTTCACTATAGGCGTACTCTAACTTTCGTTTTACTTAAATGAAAAAGGCCTCAATCTTTGCGATCAACAGTAACTTAGGCCAAGGCTCCTCTCTCGCTATGCTCACCAGCGTGGCAGGCCTGGACAATTTGGCCGGCTATAATTTTATTCATCAGCTTTTCATAAATGTTATTGTCCAAAAGCAGGTAATCACCGGCTAACGGAAACCCTGCACCCCAGTGGTTTTCCATAGCCCCCCTGCACACACCGCGCTCTGTCGATTGTGCTGACTTAGTGGAGATTTAGCAGGAACCTGTCACTTTTGGGGAATCTAAAATGAAAACCGAAGGGGAGCAAGTTTCAAATGACGGGGCTAAGCCCCCTTGTGGATCCGGGTACATCCTGCAGGAGTCGGTGTGTGTAGTGTAATGTGGTGTAGTGTAAAAGACTCTAAACCTCATATTATGTGAAATGTTTCTGTAGCCGGAGAAGAGGGGAGGGGAGCAGACATAGCACTGGCTTAGGCTGACTAGGGGATGGGACAAGGCATGTGGGGAATGTGGAACATCAGGGCTCCCTGTTTAGGCATGTCGGGGGGGGGGTGAAAAGGGGTATTCCTTCCTCCACTAATCCATTTCTGAATATTAGTTGAAATAGTAAGCAGAGAAGGGTGTGTGAGCTCTCTCCCTCCTCTCTTCCTTTCCCAACCCCACGGCAGCCCTGTGACCGCTCACCAATCTCTCAGACACCTGTGTCAGACAGTATGACACACAACCACGCACACACACTAGTCATCCCATCAGGCAGTGCGACGGTTGGTTGCTTTTAGCCCCTCTAGGAAGTGTGTGGGCTTTCTGCTTGAGTACATCGGGCTTAGCCTGACCCACTTCCTCATGTCCACGTCCTCTCCTGTTGCAACAGGCCGTCTGGAGGCTAGACCACAGCAGGGATTTCTCCTGGCCAGTCCTGCCCACTCAGAACATCTCATATGTGGAAGGATTCCCAGCTGATGCCCACTATCTCTCCATAGTTCTCATCTCTCTCAGCATTGACAGTGTGAGCTGAATGAACAGAGGAGGATTGTATAGGGAGTGACGGAGAGATGGGCTAGTAGTACTCTCTTCTCTACAATGTGCTTAAGGTCATTTACTCATATCATCATCAGTGCTTGCTCACACTTAAGTAGTGCTGAAGTACTTGGCTGATGTGGGGCTGTATGTGCTTTGAGTGTCTCTGTCTGAAGAGCTTTAGAGGCTCTCTCTCTATCTCCCTCTCTCTCTCTTCTCTCTGTCTTTCTGTCTCCCTCTCTTCCTCCCCCACCTCTCTGTCTTTCTCTCTCTCCACCACCAAACAACAGTGGTTCACGTCATACAGAGCTACTACTACCATAGGGCCTAGTGTTTATCTCCCTGGATCAGATGATATATGAATCTCTGCTCTCAGCTACTGTTAGATCTACTGACAGTATTTATATCAATACAGAAAAGGCCCTAAAGTCCATAAACAAGAGGAAAGATGGCTAATAAAGTGGCACCATTTCAGAATAAGAGACAAGAAGTACAAGGTCTCATTTTTCACCTCTCATTCATTTTCCTGCCATGTAGCTGACGTATGGACATTTCTATCTGTAGCTGACGTATGGACATTTCTATCTGTAGCTGACGTATGGACATTTCTGTCAGTTTGTAGCTGACGTACGGACATTTCTATCTGTAGCTGACACGTATGGACATTTCTATCAGTAGCTGATGTATGGACATTTCTATCAGTTTGTAGCTGACGTATGGACATTTCTATCTGTAGCTGACGTACGGACATTTCTATCTGTAGCTGACGTATGGACATTTCTATCTGTAGCTGACGTATGGACATTTCTGTCAGTTTGTAGCTGACGTACGGACATTTCTATCTGTAGCTGACACGTATGGACATTTCTATCAGTAGCTGATGTATGGACATTTCTATCAGTTTGTAGCTGACGTATGGACATTTCTATCTGTAGCTGACGTATGGACATTTCTATCTGTAGCTGACGTACGGACATTTCTGTCAGTTTGTAGCTGACGTACGGACATTTCTATCTGTAGCTGACGTACGGACATTTCTATCTGTAGCTGACGTATGGACATTTCTATCTGTAGCTGACGTATGGACATTTCTATCTGTAGCTGACGTATGGACATTTCTATCTGTAGCTGACGTATGGACATTTCTATCTGTAGCTGACGTACGGACATTTCTATCAGTTTGTAGCTGACGTACGGACATTTCTATCAGTTTGTAGCTGACGTACGGACATTTCTATCAGTTTGTAGCTGACGTATGGACATTTCTATCAGTTTGTAGCTGACGTACGGACATTTCTATCTGTAGCTGACGTACGGACATTTCTGTCAGTTTGTAGCTGACGTACGGACATTTCTGTCAGTTTGTAGCTGACGTATGGACATTTCTATCAGTTTGTAGCTGACGTATGGACATTTCTATCTGTAGCTGACGTACGGACATTTCTATCTGTAGCTGACGTATGGACATTTCTATCTGTAGCTGACGTATGGACATTTCTGTCAGTTTGTAGCTGACGTACGGACATTTCTATCTGTAGCTGACGTACGAACATTTCTATCTGTAGCTGACGTACGAACATTTCTATCTGTAGCTGACGTATGGACATTTCTATCTGTAGCTGACGTACGGACATTTCTGTCAGTTTGTAGCTGATGTACGGACATTTCTATCTGTAGCTGACGTATGGACATTTCTATCTGTAGCTGACGTATGGACATTTCTATCTGTAGCTGACGTATGGACATTTCTATCTGTAGCTGACGTACGGACATTTCTATCAGTTTGCAGCTGACGTACGGACATTTCTATCAGTTTGTAGCTGACGTACGGACATTTCTATCAGTTTGTAGCTGACGTACGGACATTTCTATCTGTAGCTGACGTACGGACATTTCTATCCGTTTGTAGCTGACGTATGGACATTTCTATCTGTAGCTGACGTACGGACATTTCTATCTGTAGCTGACGTATGGACATTTCTATCTGTAGCTGACGTATGGACATTTCTGTCAGTTTGTAGCTGACGTACGGACATTTCTATCTGTAGCTGACGTATGGACATTTCTATCTGTAGCTGACGTATGGACATTTCTGTCAGTTTGTAGCTGACGTACGGACATTTCTATCTGTAGCTGACGTACGGACATTTCTATCTGTAGCTGACGTACGGACATTTCTGTCAGTTTGTAGCTGACGTACGGACATTTCTATCTGTAGCTGACGTACGGACATTTCTATCAGTTTGTAGCTGACGTACGGACATTTCTATCAGTTTGTAGCTGACGTACGGACATTTCTATCAGTTTGTAGCTGACGTACGGACATTTCTATCAGTTTGTAGCTGACGTACGGACATTTCTATCTGTAGCTGACGTACGGACATTTCTATCAGTTTGTAGCTGACGTACGGACATTTCTATCTGTAGCTGACGTACGGACATTTCTATCAGTTTGTAGCTGACATACGGACATTTCTATCTGTAGCTGACGTACGGACATTTCTATCAGTTTGTAGCTGACGTACGGACATTTCTATCTGTAGCTGACGTACGGACATTTATGTCAGTTTGTAGCTGACGTACGGACATTTCTATCTGTAGCTGACACGTATGGACATTTCTGTCAGTTTGTAGCTGATGTACGGACATTTCTATCAGTTTGTAGCTGACGTACGGACATTTCTATCTGTAGCTGACGTACGGACATTTCTATCAGTTTGTAGCTGACGTATGGACATTTCTATCTGTAGCTGACGTACGGACATTTCTATCTGTAGCTGACGTACGGACATTTCTATCAGTTTGTAGCTGACGTACGGACATTTCTATCAGTTTGTAGCTGACGTACGGACATTTCTGTCAGTTTGTAGCTGACGTTCTGGTTCACTTTTTTAGGACAATGTAAACTCAAAGCTCTCCAGGTTCATTATTCCTGTACCTCACACTGGACTACTGCAACACCATTTCCCCTGCCATAAACACTCACATTGGTGACACAAAAGAGAAGAAGGGGAAAAAAATTGGGTATTGATTAACGATTTTCAAGGACGCACAGACGTTTTTAGTTCAGATTATTTGTTTGCAATATATGTGATCTATATACAGTACCAGTCACAAGTTTGGACCCACCTACTTATTCAATGGTTTTTCTTTCTTTTTACATTTTCTACATTGTATATTGCAATAAACCCTTGAATGAGTAGGTGTGTCCACACTTTTGACTGGTACTGTATATGTGATCTATAGGCTAAGAGCTTCATAAACTGCTTATGATTGTGGGGTTTGAATAGTGTGAGAAGGCTATATTTGGTGAGAATCACAGCATAAGGTTGTATAAACAACCATAGGGTATAAACATATATTCTAGCTCTTAAAGGAGCAGTAGCCTACCGTGGGTGTACAATTTTCATTTATTCTGCAGTTATTCTATTGCTATTTATTCTGTTACCAAACAAATTACAATTTATGTCTCATATTTTAACTGAATGTAATCTATTAGCTTCCAAAATGTAAGTAGGTATATCTAGCTGTCCGATAACACATTCTGATGTAAAGACTTGTCCTGCACTTTGTTAAAACCCAGCCTGCTTGAGTGAATGTTGGAAAAACATCTTGGTTCCTTTATAAACATAGCAATGTGAATGCAAAGAGGACTTCTGCATGGTGTAGCTTTAAAAACCTGCTAGATGTAAAATATTGTGCGCTGTAGCTGGGAAAATAAATATATGTATCTCTGCATGACAAGATAATGATGTTTGTTTCCAACATTAGGGCTGTTTTCCTAAAGAAGTTAAATCTTGCCACGATACGAGTATCGCGATACTTGTCCCAGCCCTAATTTCTATTTGTTTATGATGCTTTAGTTAGTCTGCTTTTCTCAGGTGACCTGCTGCAAGCCTCTCTCTCTCTCTCTCTCTCTCTCTCTCCCCCCCCCCCCCCCCCCTTGCAACATTCTGCTGAAACACAAAGCATGGCCGGCGGCCAAAATACACGCACCAAACTACAGTACACTTGAAGTGTGTGCGTGTCATGCATCTAATTTCTGTGTATGTGTGCATTGTGAGCCTGGCGATCCTAGGTTAGTCAGCATGTTGTATACCCAGGCAGCTCATGGCTGTGAAGCCGGGTAGAGAGGATGGGAGGGAGCCGGCGGGGGGAGGGGCAGGAAATAGTGGCAGTGACCTGGCTGACGTCAGGGGGGACGGAGCAGGAGGGGTACCCAGGCTGGAATGACACACAACCAGACCCCACACACACACGCACATCCAGCTAGAACAGTAGAAAACGTGACCACGTGACAGGGCCTACTGACTGGAGGTCATGTGACAGAAATTCTATAATAACCATAATCCTATCCTTGGTTCTGTGGACATCATGGCGTGAAGGAGTTTAGGCCTACATGTATGTAATGTATGGTCTGTCTGTCTGAGAGAGTGTGCTTGTTGTTTATGCTAGCATTTGGGTCACAGCCTCAATAGTAAAAGCTCTCTGCAAAGGCTTGTGAGCCATTTGACTGCAGTCCAGTTGGTTCATTCTTTCTTGTATTTGAGTCTTTTTGTTGAGTCAGGATGAATAGCCTCATGAATAGCCTAGATGTGTGTGTGTGTGTGTGTGTGTGTGTGTGTGTGTGTGTGTGTGTACAGGACAATTGAATGGCCCAGCACCCAGGCACCGTGCTGTCCCCATGGACACCCATACTGAGCTGGTGGCGTGCCAAGTGTTCCCATAAACTAATACCCCCCCCACCCCTACTGTCCATGATAAGACCTCAACCCAGATCTGATCCATATCAATAGAAGGATGAACATTCAAGAGAACACAAAGACCCTCAAAAGGATCTGTCTTCAAAAGTACATTTTACATGGATTCTATATAGGAGTACACACACAATGCTTGGGAGCATTCAATCCAATTAATTTAACTTAATTGGGAGCATGTCGAAAAGGGTAAAGTCCTTTGGAACTTTAGTTTCATCCCTGCTATGGAATATAAATCGTTGCCAGATAATCTGACCTAGTGTTTTTCCAGTCAGTTGCATATGGATTGGTTATAGGCCCAGGAGGCTTGATGTTAGTTGCTGGGCTGGTTGAATATGCTGAATAGGCTATACAGGACACACGCAGGTCTTTCATTTGTAACACCAGGCTATTCTCTTTGTGTGTGTGTGTGTGTGTGTGGAGAGATGCATAGATTTCATGTGTTTTGTGTATTTGTTTTCTTCCTCACCTCCGGGCCCTCTTGGTGTAGTAGTATGTTAATACAGCTTGTGCCTTGCACCATTCAACCATATAATCAACACGCCGTTAGTGAGAAATGACACTCCCCAAGGCAGAGAGAGAGAGCGATCGCAACTTTTGTTGTCTCCATACTTAGTTGAACAGAGGAGGCATTGAGGCATGTCTAAGGTCAATGTTTATGTGTGCCCCACACAATGTACACACAAGCCCTTATCCCAGCATTTTCCTTACTGTCAAAGTGCTGCTGTCCTACATTTTACACAGAATAGCTCCTCTGAGTCTGAATAGGTGTTTAAGCATGTTTCTTAAGACTGTCTTGATGATAATATAATAGGCCTGTATTACCCTAAAGCACACGTCTCATGGTTCCACTCTTCCAAGGAAGACCTTTGATTAAATGGGATCATTGGAGTCCTAACGCAGTGTATTGGAATGTAATTAGTGGGCTATGGCTCATTCAGTGTTTCTACAACATGTAGCTTAAGTTACTTATTTTATTAACCTTATAAAGTTCTGTGGCGGTGGTTTCCTGATGTCAAATAATATAATATTCAAGAGCTTTTAATTTCCTGTTTTAGAGTAGGGGTGTGAAAGTTTAGACAATCAAACTTTTTAAAGGAAGTCGGGATCCTTAATGTTAGGAAAAATCCTTAACCGGAAACAATGTTTTTTACTGCCACAAAGTTTAATTCTCAGTGCACTTATCACAAAACATTATTTTTCATGTAATATCCTAGCTAGACAATAGGCTATAAAGGCCTGGGGAAAGTTGTGTGAACTTTAGGCTACTTTGGTGAACTTGTGAGGCATCAAGACAAGACATTGCGAGATACAGAGTACTAAGATATTGTTTGTCTGCCCCCCTCTTCTCTTCCTTGTGCTGATTCGGCTGCTCTTGCTCTTCACTCTGTTGCGTGTTGAATATTCTAGCCTATTCATTGATGATAAGCTTTGTTTTACTGAAGTTGCAAGACATTGCAAGCCCAAAAATGTAAAGATACAGCATTCCATTGCAAGATACATTTTTTTAATAGGCCTAGTGCACAGTTTTGAGTGTCTGTCTGGTGGCCTACCTGCATATGCAGTTGAAGTCTGAAGTTTGCATACACCTTAGCCAAACACATTTAAACTCAGTTTTTCACAATTCCTGACATTTAATCCTCATAAAAATTCCCGGTCTTAGGTCAGTTAGGATCATCACTTTATTTTAAGAATGTGAAATGTCAGAATAATAGTAGAATGATTTATTTAATCTTTTATTTCTTTCATCACTGGCTGTTTAACAGTCTGATGGCCTTCAGATAGAAGCTGTTTTTCAGTCTCTCGGTCCTAGCTTTGATGCACCTGTACTGACCTCGCCTTCTGAATGATAGCGGGGTGAACAGGCAGTGACTCGGGTGGTTGTTGTCCTTGATGATCTTTTTGGCCTTCCTGTGACATCGGGTGGTGTAGGTGTCCTGGAGGGCAGGTAATTTGCCCCCGGCGATGCGTTGTACAGACATCACTACCCTCTGGAGAGCCTTACGGTTGTGGGCGGAGCAGTTGCCGTACCAGGCGGCGATACAACCCGACAGGATGCTCTCGATTGTGCATCTGTAAAAGTTTTTTTTTTTTTTTTGTTTTCCTGAGGTTGAAGAGGCGCTGCTGCGCCTTCTTCACCACGCTATCTGTGTGGGTGGACCATTTCAGTTTGTCCGCGATGTGTACGCCGAGGAACACAGTCCATACGAGAGTTGCAGTGATGGGACAAGACTGTAACTACCAATTGGATATCACGAAATCGTGGAGAAAAATAAAAAGGGGTAATAAAATAAAAGTGGAAAAAGTCAAGGGGTTTGAATACTTTCTGAAGGCACTGTAATTGACAGAGCCGGATTTCCCCCTGATAGTCACATGATAGGCGTGCTCCCCTATCAGACTTGGGCATCTCCTCTTGTAGACATCTGCAGGCCTTATAGTTGTCATCTTTGAAACTTGAGGTTAGAGCCGAAGCATTTCAGGTTTGTCAGAAATAGATTGTAAGGGGACATCACAGCCATAGAGTGACATCAAAACACCGTAACACACTTGTCCATTATAATATTATACAATGGGTAGTTCTAATCCTGGATGCTGATTGGTTAAATCCTCATTCCAGCCGGTGTCTATTCCACAGGTAGGCAAGTTGAGAACAAGTTCTCATTTACAATTGCGACCTGGCCAAGATAAAGCAAAGCAGTTTGACACATACAACAACACAGAGTTACACATGGAGTAAAACAAACATACAGTAGAAAAATAAGTCTATATACGATGTGAGCAAATGAGGTGAGATAAGGGAGGTAAAGGCAAAAAAAAAGGCCATTGTGGCGAAGTAAATACAATATAGCAAGTAAAACACTGGAATGGTAGATTTGCAGTGGAAGAATGTGCGAAGTAGAAATATAAATAATGGGGTGCAAAGGAGCTAAGTAAATAAATACAGTAGGGGAAGAGGTAGTTGTTTGGGCTAAATTATAGATGGGCTATGTACAGGTGCAGTAATCTGTGAGCTGCTCTGACAGCTGGTGCTTAAAGCTAGTGAGGAAGATAAGTGTTTCCAGTTTCAGAGATGTTTGTAGTTTGTTCCAGTCATTGGCAACAGAGAACTGGGAGGAGTGGCGGCTAAGGGAAGAATTGGTTTTGGGGGTGACCAGAGAGATATACCTGCTGGAGCACGTGCTACAGGTGGGTGCTGCTATGGTGACCAGCGAGCTGAGATAAGGGGGGACTTTACCTAGCAGGGTCTTGTAGATGACCTGGAGCCAGTGGGTTTGGCGACGAGAATGAAGTGAGGGCCAGCCAACGAGAGCGTACAGGTCGCAGTGGTGGGTAGTATATGGGGCTTTGGTGACAAAACGGATTGCACTGTGATAGACTGCATCCATTTTAATGAGTAGGGTATTGGAGGCTATTTTGTAAATGACAGTACCGAAGTCGAGGATCGGTAGGATGGTCAGTTTTACGAGGGTATGTTTGGCAGCATGGGTGAAGGATGCTTTGTTGCGAAATAGGAAGCCAATTCTAGATTTAACTTTGGATTGGAGATGTTTGATGTGAGTCTGGAAGGAGAGTTTACAGTCTAACCAGACACCTAGGTATTTGTAGTTGTCCACATATTCTAAGTCAGAACTGTCCAGAGTAGTGATGCTGGACGGGCGGGCAGGTGCAGGCAGCGATCGGTTGAAGAGCATGCATTTGGTTTTACTTGTATTTAAGAGCAGTTGGAGGCCACGGAAGGATAGAAATAGGATGATATCTATGAGGGTCCCCGTGTTTAAGGCTTTGGGTTGGTACCTGGAGTTGTAAGGCATTGAAGCTCATCTGGAGGGTTGTTAACACAGTGTCCAAAGAAGGGCCAGAAGTATGCAGAATGGTGTCGTCTGCGTAGAGGTGGATCAGAGACTCACCAGCAGCAAGAGCGACATCATTGATGTATACAGAGAAGAGAGTCGGCAAAATAATTGAACCCTGTGGCACCCCCATAGAGACTGCTAGAGGTCCGGACAACAGGCCCTCTGATTTGACACACTGAACTCTATCAGAGAAGTAGTTGGTGAACCAGGCGAGGCAATAATTTGAGAAACCAAGGCTATCGAGTCTGCCGATGAGGATGTGGTGATTGACAGAGTCGAAAGCCTTGGCCAGGTCAATGAATACGGCTGCACAGTAATGTTTATCGATGGCGGTTAAGATATCGTTTAGGGCCTTAAGCGTGGCTGCGGTGCACCCATGACCAGCTCTGAAACTAGATTGCATAGCGGAGAAGGTGCGGTGGGATTCGAAATGTTCGGTAATCTGTTTCTTGACTTGGCTTTCGAAGACCTTGGAAAGGCAGGGTAGGATAGATATAGGTCTGTAGCAGTTTGGGTCAAGAGTGTGTCCCCCTTTGAAGAGGGGGATGACCGCAGCACCTTTCCAATCTTTGGGAATCTCAGACGACACGAAAGAGAGGTTGAACAGGCTAGTAATAGGGGTTGCAACACTTCCGGCAGATAATCTGGACCCTTTCTTTCTAAAATTGTCTATCCCGGCTGATTTTTAGGGGTCCAGATTTTTCAGCTCTTTCAGAACATCAGCTGACTGGATTTGGGAGAAGGAGAAATGGGGAAGGCTTGAGTGAGTTGCTGTGGGGGGTACACAGTGCTGTTGACCGGGGTAGGGGTAGCCAGGTGGAAAGCATGGCCAGCTGTAGAAAAATGCTTATTGAAATTCTCAATTATAGTGGATGTATCGTGGTGACAGTTTCCTATCCTCAGTGTAGTGGGCAGCTGGGAGGAGGTGTTCTTATTCTCCATGGACTTTACGGTGTCCCAGAACTTTTTTGTGTTTGTGTTGCCGGAAGCAAATTTCTGCTTGAAAAAGCTAGCCATGGCTTTTCTAACTGCCTGTGTATATTGGTTTCTAACTTCCCTGAAAAGTTGCATATCACGGGGCCGTTCGATGCTAATGCAGAACGCCATAGGAGGTTTTTGTGTTGGTTAAGGGCAGTCAGGTCTGGAGAGAAGCAAGGGCGATATCTGTTCCTGGTTCTAAATGTCTTGAATGGGGCATGCTTATTTAAGATGGTGAGGAAGGCATTTTTTTTAAATAACCAGACATCCTCCACTGACGGGATGAGGTCAATATCCTTCCAGGATACCCGCGCCAGGTCGATTAGAAAGGCCTGCTCGCTGAAGTGTTTCAGGGAGCATTTGACAGTGCTGAGTGTAGGTCGCTTGACCGCTGACCCATTACGGATGCAGGCAATGAGGCAGTGATCGCTGAGATCTTGGTTGAAACAGCAGAGGTGTATTTAGAGGGCAAGTTGGTTAGGATGATATCTATGAGGGTGCCCGTGTTTGCGGCTTTGGGTTGGTACCTGGTAGGTTCATTGATAATTTGTGTGAGATTGAAGGTATCAAGCTTAGATTGTAGGATGGCTGGGCTGTTAAGCATGTTCCAGTTTAGGTCACCTAGCAGCACCAGCTCTGAAGATAGATGGGGGGCAATCAGTTCACATATGGTGTCCAGAACACAGCTGGGGGCAGAGGGTGGTCTATAACAGGCGGCAACGGTGAAATACTTGTTTTTAGAGAGGTGGGTTTTTAAAAGTAGAAATTCAAATTGTTTGGCTACAGACCTGGATAGTAGGACAGAACTCTGCAGGCTATTTCTGCAGTAGATTGCAACACCGCCCCCTTTGGCTGTTCTATCTTGTCAAAATGTTGTAGTTAGGGATGGAAATTTCAGAGTTTTTGGTGGTCTTCCTAAGCCAGGATTCAGACATGGCTAGGACATCCGGGTTGGCAGAGTGTGCTAAAGCTTTATTAAAACATTTTAGGAAGGAGGCTTCTAATGTTAACATGCATGAAATCAAAGCTATTACGGTTACAGAAGTCATCATTAGAGAGCGCCTGGGGAATAGGAGTGGAGCTAGGCACGGCAGGGCCTCGATTCACCACTACATCACCAGAGGAACAGAGGAGGAGTAGGGTAAGGGTACGGCTAAAAGCTATGAGAATTGGTTTTCTAGGACGTCCGGAACGGACAGTAAAAGGAGGTTTCTGGGGGGCAATAAAATAGCTTCAAGGTATAATATACAGACAAAGGAATGGTAGGATGTGAATACAGTGGAGGTAAACCTAGGCATTGAGTGATGATGAGAGAGATATTGTCTCTAGAAACATCATTGAAACCAGGTAATGTCATCGCATGTGTGGGTGGTCGAACTGAAAGGTTGGATAAGGTATAATGAGCAGGGCTAGAGGCTCTACAGTGAAATAAACACTAACCAGAACAGCAATGGACAAAGCATATTGACATTGAGAGGCATGCTTAGCCGAGTGATCATAAGGGTCCAGTGAGTAGTGAAGTTGGTTGGGGTCACGGCGATTCAGACGGCTAGCCGGGCCATCGGTAGCAAGCTGGCAGAGGATGGAGGTCTGTTTTTAGCCACCTCGTGCGTTTCCGTCGGTAGATTAGTGGGGTTCCGTGTGGTAGAGGGGACCAACCCAATTGACAAAATAGATATACAGTGCCTTGCGAAAGTATTCGGCCCCCTTGAACTTTGCAACCTTTTGCCACATTTCAGGCTTCAAACATAAATATATAAAACTGTATTTTTTGTGAAGAATCAACAACAAGTGGGACACAATCATGAAGTGGAACAACATTTATTGGATATTTCAAACTTTTTTAACAAATCAAAAACTGAAAAATTGGGCGTGGAAAATTATTCAGCCCCTTTACTTTCAGTGCAGCAAACTCTCTCCAGAAGTTCAGTGAGGATCTCTGAATGATCCAATGTTGACCTAAATGACTAATGATGATAAATACAATCCACCTGTGTGTAATCAAGTCTCCGTATAAATGCACCTGCACTGTGATAGTCTCAGAGGTCTGTCAAAAGCGCAGAGAGCATCATGAAGAACAAGGAACACACCAGGCAGGTCCGAGATACTGTTGTGAAGAAGTTTAAAGCCGGATTTGGAAACAAAAAGATTTCCCAAGCTTTAAACATCCCAAGGAGCACTGTGCAAGCGATAATATTGAAATGGAAGGAGTATCAGACCACTGCAAATCTACCAAGACCTGGCCTCCCTCTAAACTTTCAGCTCATACAAGGAGAAGACTGATCAGAGATGCAGCCAAGAGGCCCATGATCACTCTGGATGAACTGCAGAGATCTACAGCTGAGGTGGGAGACTCTGTCCATAGGACAACAATCAGTCGTATATTGCACAAATCTGGCCTTTATGGAAGTGGCAAGAAGAAAGCCATTTCTTATAGATATGCATAAAAAGTGTTGTTTAAAGTTTGCCACAAGCCACCTGGGAGACACACCAAACATGTGGAAGAAGGTGCTCTGGTCAGATGAAACCAAAATTGAACTTTTTGGCAACAATGCAAAACGTTATGTTTGGCGTAAAAGCAACACAGCTCATCACCCTGAACACACCATCCCCACTGTCAAACATGGTGGTGGCAGCATCATGGTTTGGGCCTGCTTTTCTTCAGCAGGGACAGGGAAGATGGTTAAAATTGATGGGAAGATGGATGGAGCCAAATACAGGACCATTCTGGAAGAAAACCTGATGGAGTCTGCAAAAGACCTGAGACTGGGACGGAGATTTGTCTTCCAACAAGACAATGATCCAAAACATAAAGCAAAATCTACAATGGAATGGTTCAAAAATAAACATATCCAGGTGTTAGAATGGCCAAGTCAAAGTCCAGACCTGAATCCAATCGAGAATCTGTGGAAAGAACTGAACTGCTGTTCACAAATGCTCTCCATCCAACCTCACTGAGCTCGAGCTGTTTTGCAAGGAGGAATGGGAAAAAAAATTCAGTCTCTCGATGTGCAAAACTGATAGAGACATACCCCAAGCGACTTACAGCTGTAATCGCAGCAAAAGGTGGCGCTACAAAGTATTAACTTAAGGGGGCTGAATAATTTTGCACGCCCAATTTTTCAGTTTTTGATTTGTTAAAAAAGTTTGAAATATCCAATAAATGTCGTTCCACTTCATGATTGTGTCCCACTTGTTGTTGATTCTTCACAAAAAAATACAGTTTTATATCTTTATGTTTGAAGCCTGAAATGTGGCAAAAGGTCGCAAAGTTCAAGGGGGCCGAATACTTTCGCAAGGCACTGTACATGTAGTTATAGTGACCCAAGAAAACTGTCCGATAGACCTATTCAGATAGCAGCCGATAAGACAGCTGACGATTAGCGGGCCGCAGATGGGCGTTCAGGTAACGTCGCGACGGAGGGGCCAGTTGGATAACACCCTCGGGCAGATAATGTTGGTAGTCCAGTCGTGAAGGCCTGGTGGGGCTCTGCGTCGGCAGTAAAACGGGTCCGGATAGGTGATTATAGCCCAGGAGTGGCTGATGGAACTCTTCAGCTGACTAGCTCCGGAATAATTGATAATTAATCCTTCTCTACTATATGGGAGTGGATGGAGAGTGCTCGGTCCCTGGAGTCCCAAAGGGGTGTGTACTGACGCCACACCCTTTAACACAATCTGACTTCCTGGCTGCCCCAGTGCTCCTTCCTGTGGCTCATTGTTCTGGACCGTGGCTCGAAACGGAAGCCCAACAGGAAAAACCCCACCAATCACTGGACAGGACCCAGTCCTCCATGATCCCTGCCAAGCCTACCCCAATATGAGGCAACACATGTATAGACATCAAAACAATGGCAATTGCATAAATCATTCACTCAGCATTCAACTTTTTTGGGGGTCTCACACGTGCCTTGAGAAGTCTTGCATTCCGTTCCATTTCTCTGTAGGTTTCTTATTTTAAACTTCACATCTGTTACTCAGTGAGGTCTTCATCTGTGACTAGAACAGCTTGAGTCTAACTGCAATAGCAGCCTCTGTGACGTGTGACCTGGCGGAACAATTTCAGTAATATATTTCATATATCTTGTAGGGTATCATGATACCCGTATCGCGATACCTGATTTTCCTTGGCAAAAAGGAAAACACAAAGCAGACTAAACTCTTTGGTCCTTTAAAAACTCACTGTATGTGACATATAGTGTGCTTTAGCTTGGAAAAAGAAACATGGGATTCTGGGTGACAACATCAGGCTGCTTGTTACCAGCTTTAGGACTGTTTTCCTCAGGAAATTCAGTACGCGTCATGTTTTGTTTCTTTGCCATGATACCTCGGAGTATCGCAATACTGTTATCGTGACAACCCTAGTATCCTGAATTATAATTCATTTAGCCATGAATATCTATACTACATGTCAGGTCTATGAATTATGTGGTACACCCATGATGGTAGCATTCCAGTTCTATCCATTTCTAAGAAGAGTAGTATGTTTATGAAGTTCTGGTGATGGCAGATGCTGCTCTCGTAACCACACTACATCTAGCTGGGTTAATTTTCAGCTGACAGACTTCCCTCCCTCGGCCTGCAACATTTCAGATCCGGGAGTACGACTGCAACAGCTGATTTATCATCTCAATAGTCAGAAATAAGAGTGTGTTTATGTGTGTAGTCTCGTTATGTCAGTCACTTAGTGAAGCTGCTATTAATGCTACTTATTGTGGGCTTTTAATTATGCATGTTTCTAAATCACTTGTGTTTTTATACAGTCACTCACACACACACACACACACACACACACACACACACACACACACACACACACACAGAGCGAGAGAGTCTGTAGCTCCCCGAAGAAGAGAACACTCACCAGGAAGTGATCAGTAACTCTCTTAGTCATTCACCATGCATCATTTCTGCTAATATGTGCTTTGAGGAAATGAAGGGAGTCCCACTTTAAGCGGATGATTCACTCTCATTTAATCACCACCCAATCCTCTCTACTGCTTTTAGCTGATGTTCTCTCTCCATCTCTCTTCTCTGTGTTGCTCTTTCTCTCTGTTTTTTCACTTGCTCTCCTTCCCTTCTTTCAGTATATTGCTCTCGCTCGCTCTCTCTCGCTCTGTGTGTTTGTGAGGGCTGCTTTGTACTCTTCCCATTACTTAACAGCCGGCACTGAGACCTCTGTGACTTACTGCTGTCATTTAGCCTAGCAACCTCCAATTCTACACATACACTTCCATTGAACATTCGAGCCCGACTGATAAATCGGTTGACTGATATTATCGGCCGATGTTAGCCTTTCACAGAAATATTTGTATCTGTCTTTATTCCACAGATAAAGGGCCAATTGTATTATATACAGTGGGGCAAAAAAGTATTTAGTCAGCCACCAATTGTGCAAGTTCTCCCACTTAAAAAGATGAGGCCTGTAATTTTCATCATAGGTACACTTCAACTATGACAGACAAAATTAGAAAAAAAACATCCAGAAAATCACATTGTAGGATTTTTAATGAATTTATTTGTAAATTATGGTGGAAAATAAGTATTTGGTCACCTACAAACAAGCAAGATTTCTGGCTCTCACAGACCTGTAACAACTTCTTTAAGAGGCTCCTCTGTCCTCCACTCGTTACCTGTATTAATGGCACCTGTTTGAACTTGTTATCAGTATAAGACACCTGTCCACAACCTCAAACAGTCACACTCCAAACTCCACTATGGCCAAGACCAAAGAGCTGTCAAAGGACAACAGAAACAAAATTGTAGACCTGCACCAGGCTGGGAAGACTGAATCTGCAATAGGTAAGCAGCTTGGTTTGAAGAAATCAACTGTGGGAGCAATTATTAGGAAATGGAAGACATACAAGACCACTGATAATCTCCCTCGATCTGGGGCTCCACGCAAGATCTCACCCCGTGGGTGAAAATAGTGCCCCCTAGTTTCAAGAGGTTAAACTACAGATGGTGTGTGTGTGTGTGTGTGTGTGTGTGTGTGTGTGTGTGTGTGTGTGTGTGTGTGCGTTGAAAGTCAATATATATAAAAAAAATAAAAAGAGTTCTTAATGGTGTGTGCGACCGACCGACCGACCGACCGCAATGTTATCAGCCGAGGGAAGTCTGTGGACAGACAGTGGAAATGAGAATGTGATAAGACCTGATAGCATCTCTGTTGCACCCTCAGCTGAACACAGACAGATAGGCCTACACTGCCTGCTGGGCCAATGCTAGTACAACCGCTAGGACCTTCTGCACTGACAGAAACACTGCTACCGCAATGCCATTTTGTCAGGGTTGTGATCATTTGATTGGCACTGTCTCTTATTGATCTCCCTCAGACTCTTATGGTTGTTCTATTTTAGCCTGGGCTGTGTTCATTAGGGTAAAGCATTAGAAATGTTAGCGTTTCTCCCCATTTCTGTCTGTTTCAAATCGTTTCCTTTCATTTTTTGCTGGGTTTTTCCATGGTTTTTGCTTTAGCCTACTTCTCTGACATTCACTGTGGTGCTAAAGTCCTACATATCTACCAGGCTACTTCTATTTCCCCTCTCTGCCATTCTTTCTCCTCTGACTGACGTCTTATCTCTCTCTTCCTCTCCTCCTCAGACTCGCAGCGCTCCCACCTCTCCTCCTTCACCATGAAGCTGATGGACAAGTTCCACTCTCCCAAGATCAAGAGGACGCCATCAAAGAAGGGCAAGCAGTTGCAGGTCGAACCTGTGGTCAAGAGCCAAGAGAAACCCGTCAACAAGGTGTGTGTGTGTGTGTGTAGAATCGTCAAGAGGTCGACCGATTAATCAAAATGGCCGATTAATTGGGGCCGATTTCAAGTTTTCATAACAATCGGAAATTGGTATTTTTGGACGCCGATTTGGCAGATTTGTTTTTTTTTACACCTTTATTTAACTAGGCAAGTCAGTTAAGAAAATATTCTTATTTTCAATGACGGCCTAGGTACGGTGAGTTAACTGCCTTGTTCAGGGGCAGAACAACATATTTTTACCTTGTCAGCTCGGGGATTCAGTCTTGCAACCTTACAGTTAACTAGTCCAATGCTCTAACCACCTGCCTCACGAGGAGCCCACCTGTTACGTGAATGCAGTAAGAAGCCAAGGTAAGTTGCTAGCTAGCATTAAACTTATCTTATAAAAAACCTTAAATCAATCATAATCACTAATCACTAATATCATCAACACATGGTTGATGATATTACTAGTGTTATAATCGATGCGGTGCGCATTCGTGAAAAAGGACTGTCGTTGCTCCAACATGTACCTAACCATAAACGTCAATGCCTTTCTTAAAATCAATACACAGAAGTGTATATACACTGCTCAAAAAAATAAAGGGAACACTTAAACAACACAATGTAACTCCAAGTCAATCACACTTCTGTGAAATCAAACTGTCCACTTAGGAAGCAACAATGATTGACAATACATTTCACATGCTGTTGTGCAAATGAAATAGATAACAGGTAGAAATGATAGGCAATTAGCAGGACACCCCCAATAAAGGAGTGGTTCTGCAGGTGGTGACCACAGACCACTTCTCAGTTCCTATGCTTCCTGGCTGATGTTTTGGTCACTTTTGAATGCTGGTGGTGCTTTCACTCTAGCGGTAGCATGAGACAGAGTCTACAACCCACACAAGTGGCTCAGGTAGTGCAGCTCATCCAGGATGGCACATCAATGCGAGCTGTGGCAAGGAGGTTTGCTGTGTCTGTCAGCGTAGTGTCCAGAGCATTGAGGGGCTACCAGGAGACAGGCCAGTACATCAGGAGAAGTGGAGGAGGCCGTAGGAGGGCAACAACCCAGCAGCAGGACCGCTACCTCCGCCTTTGTACAAGGAGGAGCAGGAGGAGCACTGCCAGTGCCCTGCAAAATGACCTCCAGCAGGCCACAAATGTGCATGCGTCTGCTCAAACGGTCAGAAACAGACTCCATGAGGGTGGTATGAGGGCCCGACGTCCACAGGTGGGGGTGGCATTTCTTTGGGGGGCCGCACAGCCCTCCATGTGCTCGCCAGAGGTAGCCTGACTGCCATTAAGTACCGAGATGAGATCCTCAGACCCCTTGTGAGACCATATGCTGGTGCGGTTGGCCCTGGGTTCCTCCGAATGCAAGACAATGCTAGACCTCATGTGGCTGGAGTGTGTCAGCAGTTCCTGCAAGAGGAAGGCATTGATGCTATGGACTGGCCCGCCCGTTCCCCAGACCTGAATCCAATTGAGCACATCTGGGACATCATGTCTCACACCATCCACCAACGCCACATTGCACCACAGACTGTCCAGGAGTTGGCAGATGCTTTAGTACAGGTCTGGGAGGAGATTCCTCAGGAGACCATCCGCCACCTCATCAGGAGCATGCCCAGGCGTTGTAGGGAGGTCATACAGGCACGTGGAGGCCACACACACTACTGACTGAGCCTCATTTTTTATTGTTTTAAGGACATTACATCAAAGTTGGATCAGCCTGTAGTGTGGTTTTCCACTTTAATTTTGAGTGTGACTCCAAATCCAGACCTCCATGGGTTGATAAATTTGATTTCCATTGATAATTTTTGTGTGATTTTGTTGTCAGCACATTCAACTATGTAAAGAAAAAAGTATTTAATAAGAATATTTAATTCATTATGATCTAGGATGTGTTATTTTAGTGTTCCCTTTATTTTTTTGAGCATTGTATTTTTAAACCTGCATATTTAGCTAAAAGAAATCCAAGTTAGCAGGCAATATTAACCAGGTGAAATTGTGTCACTTCTCTTGCGTTCATTGTTCGCAGAGTCAGGCTATATGCAACAGTTTGGGCCGCCTGGCTCGTTGCGAACTAATTTGCCAGAATTTTACGTACTTATGACATAACATTGAAGGTTGTGCAATGAAACAGGAATATTTAGACTCAGGGATGCCACTCGTTAGATAAAATACGGAACGGTTCCGTATTTCACTGATAGAATAAACGTTTTGTTTTCGAGATGATAGTTTCCGGATTCGACCATATTAATGACCAAAGGCTCCTATTTCTGTGTGTTATTATGTTATAATTAAGTCTGATTTGATAGAGCAGTCTGACTGAGTGATGGTAAGCATTCATTCAAACAGCACTTTCATGCATTTTGCTAGCAGCTCTTCACTGTGCTTCAAGCATTGCGTTGTTTATGACTTCAAGCCTATCAACTCCCGAGATTAGGCTGGTGTAACCAATATGAAATGGCTAGCTAGTTAGCGGGGTGTGCGCTAATAGCGTTTCAAACATCACTCGCTCTGAGACTTGGAGGAGTTGTTCCCCTTGCTATGCATGGTTAACGCTGCTTCGAGGTTGGCTGTTGTCGATGTGTTCCTGGTTCGAGCCCAGGTAGGAGCGAGGAGAGGGACGGAAGCTATACTGTTACACTGGCAATACTAAAGTGCCTATAAGAACATCCAATAGTCAAAGGTATATGAAATACAAATCGTATAGAGAGAAATAGTCCTTTAATTCCTATAATAACTACAACCTAAAACTTCTTACCTGGGAAAATTGAAGACTCATGTTTAAAGGAACCACCAGCTTTCATGTGTTCTCATGTTCTGAGCAAGGAACTTACATCTTACATAGCACATATTGCACTTTTACTTTCTTCTCCAACACTTAGTTTTTTCATCTTTTAATCCAAATTGAACATGTTTCATTATTTATTTGAGGCTAAATTGATTTTATTGATGTATTATATTAAGTTAAAATAAGTGTTTGTTCAGTATTGTTGTAATTGTCATTATTACAAATAAATTAAAAAAATCGTCCGATTTAATCGGTATCGGCTTTTTTTGGTCCTCCCTCCAATAATCGGTATCGGCGTTGAAAAATCATATTCGGTCGACCTCTAGAATTGTGTGTGTGTGTGCTTGCTGTGGGAAACCCAGCTCTCCCACCTATCCCGTGCACTTGTTTACCTGTGTGTGTGTGGTTTTCCGTCCAGTACCTTGCTTTGTATTGTATTGCTCTGCCCTATTGTGTGAGTTTCCTGTGGTTTCCGAGTTGTTGTGAGTGCTGCCTTTGGATGGGTAACAGGTGCTACCACCAGTAGGTGTCCCCCCCAAATGGCACCCTATCCCCTATATAGTGCACTATTACCCATAAAGCCCTGGTCTAAAGTAGTGCACTACATAGGGGATAGGGTGCCATTTGAGGGACACAACCATACACACATGAATGGAACTGAAGCTGGCCAGTTTCCTGAATAAACTCCTCTCACTCCCAAGGCTTTAGTATAATGACTTCAATTCCCTGACAGTTTTGTACATACACTGAGTGTACAAAGCATTAGGAACACCTTACGAATATTTAGTTGCACCCCCTTTTGCACTCAGAATAGCCCCAATTTGTCGCGGCATGGATTCTACATGCCGTGACAAACATTCCAGAGGGATACTGGCCCATGTTGACTCCAATGCTTCCCACGGTCGTGGGAAGTTGGCTGGATGTCCTTTGGGTGATGGGCCATTCTTGATACACACGGGAAACTGTTGAGCGTGAACCCAGGAGTGTTGCAGTTCTTGACACACTCAAACCAGTGTGCCTGGCACCTACTACCATACCCTGTTCAAAGGCACTTAAATATTTTATCTTGTTTGTTCACCCTCTGAATGGCACACATACACAATCCATGTCTCAATTGTCTCAAGGCTTAAAAATACACAATCCATGTCTCCTCCCATTCATCTACACTGATTTGAAGTGGATTTAACAAGTGACATCAATAAGGGATAACAGCTTTCACCTGGATTCACCTGATGTTCCTAATGTTTTGTACACTCAGTGTATGTAGGATCTTAATTTGAGACAGGAAAATAATCCAACAGCAATGTGAAATGTGAATTATTATGTGGATTATAATTAATATATAAATATTTTTTTAGATTTTTGGACCATGCTAAATTACAATGTTGTTTTCGTCAAAGGGTGTGCTTTAATTTTAACGGAGCTCTCTTTGGAAATGGCATTTTCTCCATCCAGCAATTATTATGTCAAATATTGATTTCCTCCGAGCTTACCATGTTTCATTGTGTTCATTAGGGCCATTTTGCAACAGAAAACGACTGAGCGTACGTATCTCATTGGACAAGTTCAAATAGTACCTCCCCGTTTCACTCTGTTTCCATCCTTTTGTTGCCTACTGAACACAACTATTCTATTTCTTTCTGTTCTGTAGAAGGTGAGTCGGCTGGAGGAGCAGGAGAAGGAGGTGGTGAGCGCGCTGCGCTACTTCAAGACCATCGTGGACAAGATGGTGGTGGAGAAGAAGGTGCTGGAGATGCTGCCTGGCTCGGCCAGCAAGGTGCTGGAGGCTATTCTACCTCTGGTGCAGGTGGAGGCCCGGATAACACACAAGTACGTGGGCTGAGACGGGACAGGAGAAAGGCTAGTGTTCAAGATGGTATGTGCAATACCACTCAAAAAGTTTGGACACACCTACTCATTCAAGGGTTTTTCTTTATTTTTATTATTTTCTACATTGTAGAATAATAGTGAAGACATCAAAACTATGGAATAACACATATGGAATCATGTGATAACCCCCCAAAAAGTGTTAAACAAATCAAAATATACTTTAGATTTTAGATACTTCAAAGTAGCCACCCTTTGCCTTGATGACAGCTTTGCACACTCTTGGCATTCTCTCAACCAGCTTCATGAGGGTGTCACCTGGAATGCATTTCAATTAACAGGTGTGCCTTGTTAAAAGTTTATTTGAGTTTGAGCCAATCAGTTGTGTTAAGGTAGGGGTGGTATACAGAAGATAGCCCTATTTGGTATAAGACCAAGAACCGCTCAAATAAGCAAAGAGAAACGATGGTCAGTCAATCCGGAAAATTTCAAGAACTTTTAACATTTCTTCAAGTGCATTCGCAAAAACCATCAATAGATGAGCAGATGATGGTGTGTAAGTAGTGATGCTGGTGTGCAAAAGAGCAGCAAAGTAAATAAAAACAATATGGGGATGAGGTAGGTAGATTGGGTAGGCTATTTACAGAGGGACTATGCACAGCTGCAGCGATCGGTTAGCTGCTCAGAGAGCTGATGTTTAAAGTTAGCAAGGAAAATGTAAGTCTCCAACTTCAATGATTTTTGCAATTTGTTCCAGTCACTGGCAGCAGAGAACTGGAAGGAAAGGCAGCCAAAGGAGGTGTTGGCGAGCTGAGATAAGGCGGAGCTTTACCTAGCATAGACTTCTAGATGACCTGGAGCCAGTGGGTCTGGCGACGAATATGTAGCGAGGGCCAGCCGACTAGAGCATACAGGTCGCAGTGGTGGGTGGTATAAGGCGCTTTGGTAACAAAACGGATGGCACTGTGATAGACTGCATCCAATTTGCTGAGTAGAGTATTGGAAGCTATTTTGTAGATGACATCACCTAAGTCGAGGATCGGTAGGATAGTCAGTTTTACTAGGGTAAGTTTGGCGGTGTGAGTGAAGGAGGCTTTGTTGCGAAATAGGAATCCGATTCTAGATTTGATTTTGGATTGGAGATGTTTGATATGAGTCTGGAAGGAGAGTTTACAGTCTAGCCAGACACCTAGGTATTTGTAGTTGTCCACATATTCTAGGTCAGAAAGAGGAGACCGCGTGAATCAGGCCTTCATGGTCGAATTGCTGCAAAGGAACCACTACTAAAGGACACCAATAATAAGAAGACTTGCTTCGGCCAAGAAACACGAGTAATGAACATTAGACCGGTGGAAATTTGTCCTTTTGTTCTGATGAGTCTAAATTTATTTTTTTTGGTTCCAACCGCCGTGTCTTTGTGAGACGTAGAGTAGGTGAATGGATGATATCCACGTGTGGTTCCAACCATGAAGCATGGTGTGGGGGGCTTTGCTGGTGACACTGTCTGATTCATTTTGAATTCAAGGCACAATTAACCAGCATGGCTACCACAGAATTCTGCAGCAATACGCCATCCCATCTGGTTTGCACATAGTGGGATGATCACTTATTTTTCAACAGGACAATGACCCAAAACACACCTCCAGGCTGTGTAAGGGCTATTTGACCAAGAAGGAGAGTGATGAAGTGCTGCATCAGATGACCTGGCCTGCACAATCACCTGACCTCAACCCAATTGAAATGGTTTGGGATCAGTTGGACCGCGGAGTGAAGGAAATGCAGTCGACAAGTGCTCAGCATATGTGGGAACTCTTTCAAGACGGTTGGAAAAGCATTCCAGGTGAAGCTGGTTGAGAGAATGCCAAGAGTGTGCAAAGCTGTCATCAAGGCAAAGGGTGGCTACTTTGAAAAATCTAAAGTATATTTTGATTTGTTTTACACTTTTTTTTGTTTTTTTGTTACTTCATGATTCCATATGTGTTATTTCACAATTTTGATGTCTTCACTATTATTCTACAATGTGGAAAATAGTACAAATAAAGAAAAACCCTTGAATGAGCAGTTGTGTCCAAACTTTTGACTGGGTACTATAGGTCAAAGGAAATGGGCTTTGGTTAGTATTCAGCATTGGTGAGGGATCTTTGGCCCAGTATATGATCATACCATATTTTGTTTTTATTTTGTTGAGGTTTTTTTGTTACCAAATTTCTATTCACTTTGTTGTTTGTTTGTTGTGTCATATATATATATATATATATATATATATATATATATATATATATATATATATATATATATATATATATATATACATATATATATACATACACAATTTTGAGCATTTAGGAGAGACCGTTGGTCATTCCTTACATATTGTTACCCAGTCATAGCCTAGGCATGTTGCCCCTTAGTGAGATGGGCTGCGTACTACATTCTCACAGAATGTTCTTGCTGTTTTGCCACAAAATAATGTAAACAAATGGTGTCTCCATTCCCCAAGACGTTATGTAACAACCTCATTGAAGTGGTTTGATCATCAACTGCTATCTAGCTGCTTTTGATGTGTCCTGTTGGAACGTTGCTCAAAAAGGAGAACGGATGTTGTGACATCATCAGGAGCAACACTTGGTGACATCATAGTGAGACATAATCACCTCAGGCTTCCTGGAGTTTTCAGTGTGTGTGTTCATCTCGTGTGCTCTGGTATTTCATATCTGGAAAGAGCTCCTGTTATTCTGACTGAGTTAATGTTTACCTATTTATTCAGCACTGTCAACACTTTTTTATGAGCCACACGCTTCTTCTTATCCACTCGTGCAACAAAGTGTATCGATAGACTTGTTTTGTTATTATTATTATTGTGTCTTTTTTAATATCAAGGAATATTTCCCGTTCTTTGGTCATAGGAGTAACAAATAATGAAGTGCTAACTCGAGTTTTGCCACCAAAAGGTTGGTGACAACCGTCCCAGATCACAACCCGCCTCAGGGACTCGAGTCCTACCCCTCTGCTTCTGGAACCACCTAGGTCCAGTGCCTGTATTCATAAAGTGTCTTAGACTAGGATCAGGTCCCCACTGTCCATGTTATCTTATTCAATGTGATCTAGAAATCAAATCTGATCCTAGATCAGCTGCACTTCTACTTTGAGAGGCTTTATTATGACTCCAGTTGTTATTGCTGAATGGTCTTTTGCTTGGCTGTCTCCTCTTGCCCACTTAGTTTGTTCATTGTGGCCACGAGCCTTAGCCCCGGTCTTAGGCTCCATTTTGCCCATACAGCCCTTAGCTCTACTGTAGCAGTGTCATAGAAATAGAATCTAGAGAAAAGGCTTGGAACCTGTAACCCTTGAAATTTGACTGGTAAACTCATGGGGAGGACCGTTGTATAGATGCTATTTCTCTGAGCTGTATCCTGTAGAGACAGGAGGGATATTCCAGAGTTGTGAATCAGCTGCAGCGTGTTGTGACTGGTCTGAACCTCCACCACGCCCTACTGTTTCTCAATGGTCCATTCAGCACAGCCACATACACCTAGATCAGAACAGACACCTCACACCTAAACCAGAACAGACACACATTTTCCACTTAATACCACCACAAACACACTTTTTCCAGTCACACACACACACGCACGCACGCACACACACACTTCCTCAATAAATCCCCTCGGGGGAGACATTGAGTTAACGCATATGGCTGTCAGTGCGGGAGAAGAGATGTGGTCCTTTAGTCTAGCTAGTTGTCCGTATTCTCAATCTACAGAACCTGACATTAAATGTGTATCTCTCGCTCCTCTTCCCTACACCCCCACTCTGTTCCCCTCTTCCATTCTCTGTTCCCCTCTTCCATTCTCTGTTCCCCTCTTCCATTCTCTGTTCCCCTCTTCCATTCTCTGTTCCCCTCTTCCATTCTCTGTTCCCCTCTTCCATTCTCTGTTCCCCTCTTCCATTCTCTGTTCCCCTCTTCCATTCTCTGTTCCCCTCTTCCATTCTCTGTTCCCCTCTTCCATTCTGTTTCCATCCCTCTTCCCTGTAACCCTGCCATCACTCTACTGTTCTACGCCCTCCCCCTTTTTTCTCCATCTTTACTTTTCCATTCCCCCCCTAATCTCAGCCTCCCCTTTCTGTCCATCTATTCCTTCCTGTCATTTACTGTCACGTCTCTCCTGTCTCCTCAGTTCGGCTGTGTCGTCGTGTCACAACCGGGTGTACCAGAGCCTTGCCAACCTGATCCGCTGGTCCGACCACGTCATGCTGGACGGCATCAACCTTGATGACAAGGACAACGTGGTCGCGGTCACGACAGTCATCAAAGCCGTCCTGGATGGGGTCAAGGTAAGAGGGACAGTCGGTGGGTCTGTGAAACGATAGCTTGCAGCTTTCCACGGCTCTCAGAGAGGGTCATAGTGTCTGTTTCTCCCTTGCCGAGCTGGGGCAAATACATTTGTCAAATAGGCCTACTTTCAAATACGTATGCTGTGGTTTGGTTAGCTTGCCTGGTACAATGTCACCAAATGGAATGGTCCTGAAAGTGCAAATACTTCAAAAGTCTTTACAACTGAATGTATTTGACCCAGGTCTGCTCTCTGACCACTCAGGTTTTTGTCTAAATTATGTAATGAACACATCTTAATCTGATTGAAAACAGTATACTGTACACATTGAGGTTGTGTGGTTCTAACAGGAGCTGGTCAAACTCACCATAGAGAAACAGGAGCAACCCTCCCCCACCACACCCAACAGACCCCCACCACCACCTATCACTACACCAGAGAGGTGAGTGAACGCACACAAACAACCCTACATACACCAGACTTTTTCCTGTCAGTCTATCTCTGTCACACACACAGACTCTCTCTCCTGTTCTGTTCCCAGCAGGTCAGAGTTGCCACTGACAGAACGGGAGAGGGAGATCCTGAGTAAGACCCCGCTCACCGAGGCTGTGACGGACATGGCAGAGGAGGACGTAGCTCCGCCCAAACCCCCCCTCCCTGGCCTGAAAATGGATGCGCTCAGGTGAGTAGCACTGGACTCCCATCTTTGGATATAATCGACAGTGGCATACCAATAGTATGCACCAGGGCCCACTGGACCAGACTGAATCTTTAGGGGCTTTTAGTTTTAGGGCCCAGAGTTTTTCCCTTGGTCTTAAATATGGTGTATTCAACATTTTCAATTGTGTAGGGCTTTATCTTCTCATCGCCCTGTCCTCATCTGCAATTCACTGAATTGGCTTCTTCCAGATATTTAGAGTGAGATATTTATTTAACTTGGAAGAAATGAGGAGATGAAGCTACTTGAGACTATTGCGCACCCATGTAGCGTGAGATGTTTTTTCAGTACTGTCCCGCTCAGACTCTCTTTACCTTAGTGAAACAAAAACAAATAATATTTCACTCTCTGTATGAGTTGTCGCACACTGATTTCAATGAGTGAAATTGTCATTCTATCACTTTCAAGTTCCTGTTTCTGACTGTCTTAAAGCGGTCATGTTTGTTACTGTAAGTTCCCAGTGGAAAGAGAAGTTCTCCCCTGCCACAGTAATGAGAAGGAACCTGCAGTCTCGAGTGTCTGCAGTCAGAAAAAAAGCAGAAGCGGTCCAGTGCCACATGGTGTAAGTGACAGCTTCTGTGGTGCTGTTGCGTGGGCACTTCTGGAAGTTTTTTCTTTTTAGAATTCTGCCAAAGAGGAATTGAAGTGAAGATAAAACTGAAACGTTTGTGTTGGTCAGCATAAATCATTTTTTGTGCTGTTGCATGAGAACTTCTGAATGTTTTATTTTAGAATTCTGCCAGAGAGGAGGTGAAGTGTAGATAAACTGGAATGTTGATGCAAATCAGCATTAATCATTTTTGATTGACATGATGTCAGGGTCTATTTATGAATTAGGTCTAATTGAGTCTGAAACGTGTCATGGTATCTCGCAAATAGCACCCTATTCCCTGTGTAGTGCACTTCTTTTGACCAGGGCTGTAGTCTCTTTATCCATCATTTTCAAACAAATTTGGTAGAAAACTTTTATCTTAAAGAGGAATTCTATTAATCTACAACATACAGTGCCTTCAGAAAGTATTCACACACCTTGACTTTTTCCACATTTTGTTGTTACAGCCTGAATTTAACATTTTAAATTGATTAAATTGAGATTTTGTGAATTTCCCACAATGTCAAAGTGGATTTTGTTTTATTTGTACAAATTATTTAAAAATATATAAGTATTCAACCCCTTTGTTATGGCACGCCTAAATACAAGTCACATAATAAGTTGTGTGGACTCTGTGTGCAACAATAGTGTCTAACATGATTTTTGAATGACTACCTCATCTCTGTACCCCCACACATACAATTATCTGTAAGGTCTCTCAGTGAATTTCAAACACAGGTTCAACCACAAAGACCAGGGAGTTTTTCCAATGCCTCGAAAAGAAGGGCACCTATTGTTAGATGGGTAAAAATAATTAAAGCGGACAGTGAATATCCCTTTGAGTACGGTGAAGTTATTAATTACACTTTGGATGGTGTATCAAAACACCCAGTCACTACAAAGATACAGGCATCCTTCCTAACTCAGTTGCTGGAGAGTAAGTTAGTTTAATGGCTGTGATAGCAGAAAACTGAGGATGGATCAACAACATTGTAGTTACTCCTCAATACTAACCTAAATGAGAGTAAAAAGAAGGAAGCCTGTGCAGAAAAAAAATATTCCAAAACATGCATCCGGTTTGCAATAAGGCACTAAAGTATTACTGCAAACAGTGTGTAAAAGAAATTAACTTTGTCTTGAATCAAAGCATTATGTTTGGGGAAAACACATCACTGACTATGACTCTTTATACACTACTCAAAAAAATAAAGGGAACACTTAAACAACACAATGTAACTCCAAGTTAATCACACTTCTGTGAAATCAAACTGTCCACTTAGGAAGCAACAATGATTGACAATACATTTCACATGCTGTTGTGCAAATGGAATTGACAACAGTGGAAATTATAGTCAATTAGCAAGACACCCCCAATAAAGGAGTGGTTCTGCAGGTGGGGACCACAGACCACTTCTCAGTTCCTATGCTTCCTGGCTGATGTTTTGGTCACTTTTGAATGCTGGCGGTGCTTTCACTCTAGCGGTAACATGAGACGGATTCTACAACCCACACAAGTGGCTCAGGTAGTGCAGCTCATCCAGGATGGCACATCAATGCGAGCTGTGGCAAGAAGGTTTGCTGTGTCTGTCAGGGTAGTGTCCAGAGCATGGAGGCGCTACCCGGAGACAGGCCAGTACATCAGGAGACGTGGAGGAGGCCGTAGGAGGGCAACAACCCAGCAGCAGGACCGCTACCTCCGCCTTTGTGCAAGGAGGAGCAAGAAGAGCACTGCCAGTGCCCTACAAAATGACCTCCAGCAGGCCACATGTGCATGTGTCTGCTCAAACGGTCACAAACAGAATCCATTAAGGCCCGACGTCCACAGGTGGGGGTTGTGCTTACAGCCCAACACCGTGCAGGACGTTTTTCATTTGCCAGAGAACACCAAGATTGGCAAATTCGCCACTGGCGCCCTGTGCTCTTCACAGATGAAAGTAGGTCCACACTGAGCACATGTGACAGACGTGACAGTCTGGAGACGCCGTGGAGAACGCTCTGCTGCCTGCAACATCCGCCAGCATGACCGGTGGGACAGTCATGGTGTGGGGTGGCATTTATTTGGGGGGCCTCCATGTGCTCGCCAGAGGTAGCCTGACTGCCATTAGGTACCGAGATGAAATCCTCAGACCCCTTGTGAGACCATATCCTGGTGCGGTTGGCCCTGGGTTCCTCCGAATGCAAGACAATGCTAGACCTCATGTGGCTGGAGTGTGTCAGCAGTTCCTGCAAGAGGAAGGCATTGATGCTATGGACTGGCCCGCCCGTTCCCCACACCTGAATCCAATTGAGCACATCTGGGACATCATGTCTCACTCCATCCACCAACGCCACGTTGCACCACAGACTGTCCAGGAGTTGGCGGATGCTTTAGTCCAGGTCTGGGAGGAGATCCCTCAGGAGACCATCCGCCACCTCATCAGGAGCATGCCCAGGCATTGTAGGGAGGTCATACAGGCACGTGGAGGCCACACACACACACACACTACTGAGCCTCATTTTGACTTGTTTTAAGGACATTACATCAAAGTTGGATCAGCCTGTAGTGTAGTTTTCCACTTTAATTTTGAGTGTGACTCCAAATCCAGACCTCCATGGGTTGATACATTTGATTTCCATTGATCATTTTTGTGTGATTTTGTTGTCAGCACATTCAACTATGTAAAGAAAAAAGTATTTAATAAGAATATTTAATTCATTATGATCTAGGATGTGTTATTTTAGTGTTCCCTTTATTTTTTTGAGCAGTGTATTTTCAAGCATGGAGGTGGCTGCATCGTGTTATGGATATGCTCATCATCGTCAAGGGCTAGGGAGTTTTTTTGGGGGGGGAGGGGTGGAAAAGAGCTTAGCACAGGCACAATCCTAGAGGAAAACCTGGTTGTCTGCCTTCCAAACAGACACTGGGAGACAAGTTCACAACTGAAACTCAAAGCCAAATATACACTGGAGTTGCTTACCTAGACCACTAGGCCACTCAAGAACATTCAATGTTAAGGTTTTGACCTAAATCAGTTGGAAAATCTATGGCAAGACTTGAAATTGGCTGTCTAGCAACGATCAACAACCAACTTGACAGATCTTTTTTATTTATTTTGAGAACAATTGCGACCTGGCCAAGATAAAGCAAAGCAGTTTGACACATACAACGACACAGAGTTACACATGGAGTAAAACAAACATACAGTAGAAAAATAAGTCTATATACGATGTGAGCAAATGAGGTGAGATAAGGGAGGTAAAGGCAAAAAAAGGCCATGGTGGCAAAGTAAATACAATATAGCAAGTAAAACACTGGAATGGTAGATTTGCAGTGGAAGAATCTGCAAAGTAGAAATAAAAATAATGGGGTGCAAAGAAGGAAAATAAATAAAATGAATACAGTAGGGAAAGAGGTAGTTGTTTGGGCTAAATTATAGGTGGGCTATGTACAGGTGCAGTAATCTGTGAGCTGCTCTGACAGTTGGTGCTTAAAGCTAGTGAGGAAGATAAGTGTTTCCAGTTTCAGAGATTTTTGTAGTTCGTTCCAGTCATTGGCAGCAGAGAACTGAAAGGAGAGGCGGCCAAAGAAAGAATTGGTTTTGGGGGTGACCAGAGAGATATACCTGCTGGAGCGCGTGCTACAGGTGGGTGATGCTATAGTGACCAGCAATCTGAGATAAGGGGGGACTTTACCTAGCAGGGTCTTGTAGATGACCTGGAGCCAGTGGGTTTGGCGATGAGTATGAAGCGAGAGCCAGCCAACGAGAGCGTACAGGTCGCAATGGTGGGTAGTATATGGGGCTTTGGTGACAAAACGGATGGCACTGTGATAGACTGCATCCAATTTGTTGAGTAGGGTATTGGAGGCTATTTTGTAAATGACATCGCCGAAGTCGAGGATTGGTAGGATGGTCAGTTTTACAAGGGTATGTTTGGCAGCATGAGTGAAGGATGCTTTGTTGCGAAATAGGAAGCCAATTCTAGATTTAACTTTGGATTGGAGATGTTTGATGTGGGTCTGGAAGGAGAGTTTACAGTGTAACCAGACACTTAGGTATTTGTAGTTGTCCACATATTCTAAGTCCGAGCCGTCCAGAGTAGTGATGTTGGACTATCCAGGTGTGAAAATCTCTTAGAGACTTACCCAAAAAGACTGTAATTGCTGCAAGATAAATAAATATATATTATTTCTTCCATTGATCAAAAATAAATAAATACATGTGTAGATAAAAAATAAGAAAAGACAATAAAATCCATTTTAATCTCAATTCGTAACATCAAAATGTGGAAAAGGTCAAGGGGTGTGAATACTTTCTGAAGGCACTGTAAGTCTAGACCAGGTATTCCCTAACTGGTTGACGCCCAATGCCAAATGTGATTCACATTTTCAAACAGGACATTTATTTCCAACAGGGCTATACATTTGGGTGAGTTTTTTTCTCTCGCCTGTGTAGCCTCGTTTCACTGCCAAAAATGTAAATAAACCATCTAGTGTTCAGCAACATAACAACACAATGTCAAATACAGGTACCCATGTCAAATAATTAACATCCAATCACATTAACTGTTACTCTCTCGCGGGAAACCTTCACTCTTGCTCAGACATTTAGAAACGAAACATGACAATTTGAAAAATAAGCCAGGTGTTTTTTGAGTGAGAAAAAAAGATGACTTTCGCATAGTAAGACATGTATAAAAGCAACAGATACCATTAATAAGAAGGGGCTAGAAGCGTCTTATATGGTGAGTTACCGAGTGGCTAGGACAGGCAAGCCCCATACTAATGTGGAGGACTTAATTATTTCTGCTGTCGAGGATATGGCTGGGACATTGTTGGGGGAAAAGGCTCCCAAAAAACTATATAGACAATGCCTTCATCAAACAACACTGTTTCACGACGCATCAGTGACAAGGCAGGAGGTGTTTTGAAACAATTACTGCTTCGCATACAAGCCAGTGAATTATATGTGTTACAGCTGGATGAGTCACAGCTCCTGCTATATGTCCGTTAAGTTTATGTGGGGTCAATTAAGGAAGATAACCTCTTCTGAAAACTACTGGAAACCAGGACAACATGAGAGGATATTTTTAAAGTACTAGACAGCTTTGTGACATCAAATGGACTTTGGTGGTCAAGATGTGTTGGTATCTGTACTGTTGGTGAAAAAGCCATGACAGGGAGACAACGTGGAGTGGTAATGGGCATGCAAGCAGTTGCTCCCGACGCCACTTGGGTAAACTGCAGCATCCACCGAGAGACTCTTGCTGCCAAGGGAATGCCTGACAGCTTGAAAGATGTTTTGGACACTACAGTGAAAATGGTTAACTTTTTTAAAGCAAGGCCCCTGAACTCTTGTGTATTTTCTGCATTATGTAATGATATGGGCAGCGACCATGTAACGCTTTTACAACATACAGAAGTGCGCTGGTTGTCAAGGGGCAAAGTATTGACACGTTTTTTTTAATTGAGAGACGAGCTTAAAGTTTTCTTTACTGACCATAATTTCCACTTGTCTGACTGCTTGCATGATGATGAGTTTCACACACGACTGGCCTATCTGGGTGATGTTTTTTCTCGCCTGAATGATCTGAATCTAGGATTACAGGGACTCTCCGCAACTATATTCAATGTGCAGGACAAAATAGAGGCTATGATTAAGAAGTTGGAGCTCTTCTCTGTCTGTATTAACAAGGACAACACACAGGTCTTTCCAACATTGTATGATTTTTTGTGTGCAAATTAAATCAAGCTTACGGACAATGTCAAATGTGAAAGCACCTGAGTGAGCTTGGGTGCGCAATTACGCTGGTACTTTCCCGAAACGGACGACACAAACAACTGGTTTCGTTATACCTTTCATGCCCTGCCCACAGTCCACTTACCGATATCTGAACGAGAGCCTCATCGGAATTGCAACAAGCAATCTGTGAAAATGTCATTTAATTATAAGCCACTGCCAGGTTTTTGGATAGGGCTGCGCTCATAGTTTCTTGCCTTGGAAAATCGCGCTGTTAAGACACTGATGCCCTTTGCAACCACGTAACTATGTGAGAGTGGATTCTCGGCCCTCACTAGCATGAAACTAAATACAGGCACAGACTGTGTGGAAAATGATTTGACTGAGACGCTCTCCAATACAACCCAACATTGCAGAGTTATGTGCATCCTTTCATGCACACCCTAGTCATTAACCTGTGGTGAGTTATTCACAATTGTTGATAAACAAATAAGGTTTTATATGTAAGATGGCTAAATAAAGAGCCCTGGTCCTATAAGAGCTTTTCGTCACTTCCCATGAGCTGGGTTGTGACGACAAACTCACACTCATTCTTATGTTTAATAAATATATTGTATAGTGTGCGTGTGGCAGGCTTACAATGATGGCAAAAACAACATTTGAGAGTGCGCTGACCCTGGTGCTAGAGGGAGTACGCAGCTGGAGGTTGAACATTCGAAGGGGTACGGGACTATAAAACGTTTGGGAACCACTGGCCTAGATGATCTTCTCCTCTTTAGTGGAAAAAGGGTGGTCATAAGAGGTGGCGAAACGGAAGGTGGTAGACAGGCATTCATTTTCTGTGGGCTTAAGGAAGTGGAGCTATGAAAAATCCATAGGCCTTGGACTTGGCCGGAAGATTAGATCACAACCTTGAATACTACTACTAGGCTTTTGAGGTGCACTGCTGTCTGTCTCTCTTTACTTTTTCTTCTTCTCTCTCTTTCACTCTTTCTCTGTATCTACTTTCCATCCCTCTCTCCATGTTGTCCTGGGAACAGAGCATACTTGGCTAGTGGCCCCACTTTCGCTGGCCAACGGAGATCCACAAAGACTGACACGTACGTTAGCCAGTAGGGTCATCCCCCTGCATTGTGACATCCTGCTTCCTTAATAACTGTCCAATCCCGTCCCCGGAAGAGTCTTGATAGGTGGAGGGCCTGATTGGTGGAGTGTCTTGTCTTGCATGCTTGAGTTCCTAATTATGCGTCATTGCATCACGCCATACAATAAAGCCCTCATCCAATCAGGAAAAGCTTGGTGCATGAGTATGTACCAATGATGTCGTCATATAAACATTCATATATGTATCTGTTTGGTGTGTATATATCATAACTGTCATCACTTTCCTAGTCATGGTCCCACATGTATCCTTGACCTGCTGATTTTATGTTGTGCCTTTAAATCTGCCATTGACTTGTGATGATTGCAGTATGATAACCTGGAAAGCCCAACTTCTGTTTGGGCTACTCCAGAGGTGATCGCAAAAGAGGCATTAAGCAGGAAATGCTGATATTACCATAACAAACCCTCAGTGTCATATCCCACAATCTTGCTCAAGTAGCAGTAAACTGTGTTTTTTTGTCAGTCTGGTTGGGTATCAGAAGCCTAAAAACCTCCATTCTCACTGATTGTCCTACTTCAATCTCCAGCCCTCCTCCAGCTTTGCCCCCAAAGAAGCGTCAGTCGGCCTCGTCGCCCACCCGTGTGGCAGTGGTGGCCACCATGAGCCGCGGCTCCAGCCTGCCCTGCAGCGTCCACAGTCAGGTACCACCAACCCACACCAAGGGTTATGGTTGAATAACACCCACTTACTCGATAGTAATAGTGTGGTCTTGTACACTGGTCTACTATAGAGCATCTGCATCAGAGTATGATCAGGGTGGATTACCAGACTATAGTGAAATAACGTGTTACATAACTATTGACTGACTAAATCAGATTTGATTAGGCCGGCCATTACTGGATCATATATCCACAAAGTGTTCTATTGTTTGATGAAACTGACTGTGTAGCCGACTTAACTGGTTTCTCCTTTGATTGTCTGTCTGTGTATATGTGCCTGTCTTCTATGTCTTCTGTCTTCTGTGCCTCTATGTCTGTCTTTGTCTCTGTCTGTCTTTGTCTCTGTCTGTCTGTGTGTGCAGCAGCAGGACTATGAGCAGGAGTTCCTCCAGAGGCGTTTCTCAGGGGGCAGCCAGTCGTATGGGTGCGACTCTCCGCGCCTCTCGCCCTACAGCAGCATGGGGAAGCTCAGCAGGTCTGAAGAGCAGCTCTGCTCCATGGAACAGGACAGTGGACAGTGCTCCAGAAATACTAGCTGTGAGACACTGGGTAGGGGCACAAACACATATACATACAATTAGACAGTTATCAATGTATTTATATAGCCCTTCGTACATCAGCTGATATCTCAAAGTGCTGTACAGAAACCCAGCCTAAAACCCCAAACAGCAAGCAATGCAGATGTAGAAGCACGGTGGCTAGGAAAAACTCCCTAGAAAGGCCAAAACCTAGGAAGAAACCTAGAGAGGAACCAGGCTATGTGGTGTGGCCAGTCCTCTTCTGGCTGTGCCGGGTGGAGATTATAACAGAACATGGCCAAGATGTTCAAATGTTCATAAATGACCAGCATGGTCAAATAATAATAATCACAGGCAGAACAGTTGAAACTGGAGCAGCAGCACGGCCAGGTGGACAAGTCACGGTTGATCTTTATACACTGTCTGTACCGAAATAGAAAAACACACATTTTTGAACGTGCGTACTTTCTCGCACACAATGAAAATACACACAATAGAATGTACACAAATGTTTTAGTAAAGATGGACAAAAATACATAGACTGAACAAACACCCACTTTACATGTCAACAGCCTCACCTAATCACAAACACTTGTTATTTTCTCTACAAATGTCCCCCTCTCTAACCTCTTGTCTCTCTCTCTTACAAAACATTTCACTGCACCTATCTGGTGTATGCGACAGTAAAAACCAATATTATTTTCTCCAGACAACACAGAGAGTTACGACCCCGACTATGACTTCCTCCACCAGGACCTCGCTGTCTTCACAGGGGACCCCTCAGTGGTCATGTCCCTGTCCCCCCTCCCCGAGTCCCACAGTGAGTGCTCCTCCCCCGTGCCTTCTCACGCCAGGTTCAGGTCACCACCCGCCCCACACCAACAACAACCCCACCCACCCCAGTCTGAGTACTGGACCCCCCAGCCCGGTTCCCACATCATCCCCTTGCAACTGTCCCGCATCAGTGCTCCTCCAGCATTACCCCAGAAGAAGCGGCGCAGCTCCCAGGTTTCACCTTATCAGGACGGGTGTGGCTCCTCGGGGGGACCCCTCAACGAGAGGTCCCCTTCCCAATACGAAAACCTGTCGGAGGAGGAGCTGCTGCACCCCACGCCACCCTTCCCCCTCTTCACTCCCAACTCGCCCATGCCCCAGAGCAACGGGGGGGTGTTCGTGGCCCAGTACCTGGCTAGCGAGAACGCAGACCTGCCCTCTAGTCCACCGCCACTGCCTGAGAAGAAGAACAAGCACGGTGAGTGGCAGAGGGAGAGATGGAGAGGGGGGGTGTGCTTGAGAAAGGAAGGGATAGGACTGGAAGAGATGGAGGGAAAGAAAATTGGTAGTGTGCGTGTGTAACGTTTCACTTGAATCACTTTTAATCTCCTGCTATGTAATCTCCCTCCAGTCCTGGCGTACATGCAGTTTGTGGAGGACTACTCAGAGCCCCAGCCCTCAGTGTTCTACCAGACCCCACAGAATGAGAGCATCTATGAGCAGAGGAACAAACGCTTCCAGGACGTCTATGGCCTCAACGACTCCTTCAGCAGCACCGACTCGGTCCACGAGCCCCTTCCCATACCCCTCTTCCCGCCCCCCGCCCTGCCCCCCAAGAAGAGGCAGCTGGTGAGTGTGTGTGATCACCCTCAAGTCTTCAACCCCCCGCTCAAATATTCTGGGAGCCCTTATTGGCTACGCCACCTCAGAATTTCTCAATCCTCTATAGATGTCTTGTTTCAGAAGGACACTAGAGATTGATACATTGGTTGTGAAGGTGGAGCGTGCCAGTGCACACTATGGGAAAATTGTGAAGAATAGGGGCCCAAGGTTCTTTGTGTGAAGTCTCCTCTCCAGGTGGACATCATGTGGTCATGGTTGAGTGCTGAATGGTTAAATGTTTTACTCATAGGGGTTTAAGGTTGATGATTTAACACTTCTAACTTAGTTCCATGTCAACAATTAAACATGGTAATCTAAAAGGTGAATGTTTAACCCCCTGTGGTGAAACCAAAACAGTGAGGTCATGGTCGTGCAACATTAGTTGCCTAGGGGTCAAAGGTGAGGCGTCAGATTTTCACTGGGGTCATTTATGCTGTATGACACCCCAGAAGACAGTTTACTGTCTATAGGTCATTTGCAACCAGAACACGTGTCAATGAAGAGCAGGGTCGTGTTCATTAGGGCATGTGATGGGAAAAAAATTCAAACGTGCAACAGAGGAAAGGAAAAGGGTCCTTTCTTATTGGACCCTCTCTGTTTCAGTCCTTTTTGAACACGACCTAGAAGAAAAACTCTGAGGTCATTTGTACTCGTCAGGTTGGTTTTAGGCTGGTTGGCTGGAAAGGACAAGAGTCCAAAGCTGCATTCTTGCAGGAAGCCATTCCTCCATCCATCTCTCGCTGGTATCTCTCGCTGGTTTGGTTCAGTCTGCCTAGTCTCTCGTTCTCTTGTTTTTTCTTCTCTTGCTCTCATTTTTCTCTTTTTCTCAGTCAATCAGTCTATAGAGGGGAGAGCTGTGGGGGAGGGACTAGGGAGGTCAGATCGATTTTCAGGTTAATGGGGATTGATTCAACGTAACTGGGGATTGAGGTGTCAAGTGGTGAGGTTAGACTATGCATTAACCTGTATAGATAAAACCTTTATGGTGTCACCAGTTAGACACTTGTGTCATTTGATTTGTCAGACTAGACCTGGGTAGAGGCTGGTGGGAAGAGCTATAGGAGGAAGGGCTCATTGTAATGTCTGGAACAGAATATATGGAACATATATGTGGTTTCCATATGTTTGATGTGTTTGATACCGTTTCATCTCTTCCATTACAATGAGACAGTTGGTTGTATTTTTCCTTCATCTTCTTTTTAAAAAGGGAGTTCATTTGTTTTCAGCACTTTTATTTCCATGACTGATCAGAACGTGTTTTCTCATGGCTCTCTCTTGTCCCTCTGCAGCTACATGTTTGGAACATCGAATCGCAATAAAATCACAGTATAGAATCGCAATACATATAGAATTGTGAGGATTGCAATACATATCCTATTGGCACCTAAGTATTGTGAGGCAATTCCCAGCCCTAACAGTAAGCAGACGTCACTTCATACAGTAGGACGACACTTCTGCTGTCCGCTAACAACTCTCTATTTTAACACTTTCCACACCTTTATTTTGATGATTTCTGTTGTAAAGTATTAGTTTCCTCCAACTGTATTTCTCTCCTCCCTCTCTCTTTCCTCCATATCCTCATCCTCCTCCTCCCTCTCTCTCTCTCCTCCATCTCATCCTCTCTCTCTCCTGGTAATCTTGGCTGGCGGTGTAGTGGACTTAATGAGGTTGAGGCCCGGGTGGGATAAGACTGGTTTACCTCTTCATCCTTTCCTCTTGTCCAATAAGCCACCATGTCACAGGATTTACACAGCTTTGTGAGAAAAAAAAAATGTTGACGGTGTGCCAGTCAATTAAGAAGACTGATGGGGGAGGAGAATCCTCTTTCAAGTGTGTTTTGGGCCTTGTAGTGGACCTGGTTTCTTTGAAGCTGTAGAGTTTGTACCGTAATCAGACCATGAGAGCTTGGTAGGTTTAGCATGCCGCAGTCAGATTTGAACACTGTGAGCGAATGCAGGTGTCTGGACTTTTTGGTAACTTCTAAGCTTCTGACCCCTAATGATGCCCTTTGACTTTTGCTGACCGTGTGGCTGAACTAATTACACAGGATTCATGTTCAGTGTCAGCAACAAGAAGTCTTCTCCTTTCTCCATTGATTCCCTTCTTCTGTGGTAGATTTCTGCATGTCTGACAGTCACCATCATTACTGGTTGCTGTCCTCTGCTAACTCTCTTTTCTGGCTCTGGTTCTAAAACGGCTGCTCCATCTGCTTTATATCTAGGGTAATAAAGTTTACTACTTTTCTTTCTCTTCTTAATCTCTCATGTATTTTTTCTTCCTTTTCTTCCTTTTCTTCTCCTATTCCCTTTTGCTCCCTATTCTCACTGCTTCTGTCTCTTTCTTCTTATCTATCTTTCCCCATTCCTTTTTTTCTCCCATTTTCTCCTTCCTCTCCTCCTCAGGCCTCCCACTCTTCCTCCCCCTCTTCCTCCTCTCTGTCGTGCCACCTCCAGCCGTCATTGGTGGTGGCGGCGGAGGAGGCGGGCTCTGGCCTAGGCCTCATCCTATCGGTTTCTAGCTCCTCCTACCTGAGTGGACATGCCTCGCTGACCACGCCCATGGTGAGTCTACCTGATTGGCCCTGGCGGCCCAAATTGGCAGGCCTCCAGGGCTGTGTTGTCTGGATCTGACTGTTGATAGCCCTGAATGATGTGGTTGTGTTTCTCCTGAGGGGATCACGGCCCCGCTGTTATGTTTAGCCGGTTATGATGCGTTTTGTTCGTCTCTGGGCATGGTTCCAACATTGATTATGATTAAGGTGTGCTCAGGATGAACAGGTAACTGCCAAAATAATGGAAACACCAACATAAAGTGTCTTAATAAGGCATTGGGTCACCACGAGCCACCAGAACAGCTTCAATGCACCTTGGCATAGATTCTGCAAGTGTCTGGAAATCTATACCATTCTTCCATCAGAAATTCCATCAACATGTTTTGTTGATGGTGGTGGAAAATGCTGTCTCAGGCGCCGATCCATAATCTCCCATAAGTGTTTAATTGTGTTGAGATCTGGTAACTGACACACACACACACTTTAATTTGATGGGATGCTGATTGCTTAATTAAGATGACACCAGAGAAGAAGGCTGACGTTTTACTTGTTCCTATTTTACGTGTTCTTATTGTGTTTTTTGCATTTTAAAAAAAAAAAAAATTAAAATGTATTTTGTACATAATTTTGCTGCTACTGTCTCTTATGACCGAAAATATAATCTGCACATCAGACCTGCATAACTCACCACAAACTGGCAGAATCCTTTTTTTTCCTTTAACCTCTCTAGGGTAGGGGGCAGCATTCGGAATTTTGGATGAAAACCATGCCCAAATTAAATGGCCTGCTACTCGGGCCCAGAAGATATGATATGCATATAACTGGTAGATTTGGATAGAAAACACTCTAAAGTTTCCAAAACTGTTAAAGTAGTGTCTGTGAGTATAACATAACTGATTTAGCAGGCGAAAACCTGAGAAAAATCCATTCAGGAAGTAGTTTTTTTTGTTTGTAGTTTTCTATTCAATGCCATTACAGTATCCATTGACTTAGGACTCCATTTGCAGTTCCTCTGCCTTCCACTAGATGTCAACAGTCTTTTGAAATCGTTTCAGAACGAGTGGACCCTAACGCGACGCAGAGTTTTTTCAGGCGCATGTGCATTTCTTGTTTACCTTTTATATTGACAACGTTATTGTCCGGTTGAAATATTATAGATCATTTAGGCTAAAAAACAACCTGAGGATTGAATATAAACATCGTTTGACATGTTTCTATGAACTTTACGGATACAATTTGGATTTTTTGTCTGATTGTTTTGACTGAGTTTGAGCCTGTGGATTACTGAAGAAAACGCGCTAACAAAACAGAGGTTTTTGGATATAAAGAGACTTCATCGAACAAAAGGAACATTTATTGAGTAAATGAATGTCTTCTGATTGCCACCATATGAAGATCATCAAAGGTAAGGGATTAATTTTATCTCTCTTTCTGAGTTTTGTAACGCTTCTGCATGGCTGGTTACTGTTTGTAATAATTTGTCAACTGGGCTATGTTCTGGGCTAGGTATGTTCTGGGCTAGGTATGCTTTCGCTGAAAAGCATTTTATAAATATGACACTGTGGTTGGTTTAACAAGAAGTTAATCTTTAAACCTATGTAAAAAATGTTTTGTTTTCTGAATTTTTATAATGAGCATTTCTGAAATATAATTTGGCGCTTTGCAACCTCACTGGATGTTGGCCAGGTGGAATGCTAGCGTCCCCCATACCCTAGAGAGGTTAACAAATCCGAGGAGGCCGACGTGAATGACATACTGCTTTCCCGGGAACAGGCCCAGATCCCCGTCATTTACGTCAAGAGAAGGCGGAGAAAAAGGGGCCGGAGGCCAGGCTGCCTTCTGAGAATTTGAAGGCGATCGAATAAACTCCCACTGCCTTCCATTCTGCTAGCAAACGTACAATCTTTGGAAAATAAAATAGATGACCTACGCGGAAGATTAAACTACCAACTTGACATTCAAAACTGTAATATCTTATGCTTCATGGAGTTGTGACTGAACAACGACATTATCAACATACTGCTGGCTGGTTATGCGCTGTATCGGCAGGATAGGACAGCAGAGTCTAGGCAGACAAGCGGCGGAGGACTAAATATTTTTGTAAATAAGATGGTGCATGATATCTAAAGAAGTTTCGAGGTTTTGCTCGCCTGAGATAGTGTGGTCTACAGCTTATCATGAGATAACTCTCTAGGTAGATGGTTTCATCTGTATTTTTCGTAGCTGTCTACATACCACCACAAGCTGATGCTGGCACTGAGCTCGTACTAAATGAGCCGTATTCTGCCATAAGCAAACAGGAAACTGCTCACCCTTAGGCGGCGCTCCTAGTGACCGGATGTGGCAGGGCTTGCAAACCATTACAGGCTACAAAGGGAAGCACAGATGAGTGCTGCCCAGTGACACGAGCCTACCAGACGAGCTAAACTACTTCTATGCTCACTTTGAGGCAAGTAACACTGAAACATGCATGAGAACACTATCTGTTCCGGAAGACTGTGTGATCGCGCTCTGCACAGCCGATGTGAGTAAGACCTTTAGACAGGTCAACATTTACAAGGCCGCCGGGCCAGAAGGATTATCAGGACATGTACTGTGTGCTTGCGCTGAACAACTGGCAAGTGTCTTCACTGACATTTTCAACCTCTCCCTGTCCGAGTCTGTAATACCAACATGTTTTAAACAGACCACCATAGTCCCTGTGCCCAAGAACACTAAGGTAACCTGCCTAAATGACTACCGACCCATAGCACTCACGTCTGTAGCCATGAAGTGCTTTGAAAGGCTGGTCATGGCTCACATCAACGGCATTATCCCAGAAACCCTAGACCCACTCCAATTTGCATACCGCCCTAACAGATCCACAGATGATGCAATCTCTATTGCACTCCACACTGCCCTTTCCCACCTGGACAAAAGGAACACCTATGTGAGAATGCTATTCATTGACTACAGCTCAGCGTTCAACACCATAGTGCCCTCAAAAGCTCATCAACAAGCTAAGGACCCTGGGACTAAACACCTCCCTCTGCAACTGGATCCTGGACTTCCTGACGGGCCATCCCCCGGGTGGTAAGGGTAGGTAACAACACATCCGCCACGCTGATCCTCAACACAGGGGCCCCTCCTGTTACTCCCTGTTCACTCATGACTGCACAACTCCAACACCATCATTAAGTTTTCTGATGACACAATAGTGGTTGGCCTGATCACAGACAACAACGAGACAGCCTATAGGGAGGAGGTCAGAGACCTGGCTGTCTGGTGCCAGGACAACAACCTCTCCCTCAACGTGATCAAGACAAAGGAGATGATTGTGGACTACGGGAAAAGAGGACCGAGCACACCCCAATTCTCATTGACGGGGTTGTAGTGGAGCAGGTTGAGAGTTTCAAGTTCCTTGGCGTCCACATCACTAACAAACTAACATGGTCCAAGCACACCAATACAGTCGTGAAGAGGGCACGACAAAACCTATTCCCTCTCAGGAGACTTTTAAATATTTGGCATGGGTCCTCAGCTCCTCAAAGTTCTATAGCTGCACCATTGAGAGCTGGTTGCATCACTGCCTGGTACAAAAAACAAGATTTCGTCCCATGTAAATATGGTCTTTTTCGTTTTTGTTTTTGTGTACGTTTCATTATATCTGTCTCTTTTTCCATTTTCAAATTAAATATACCTTCCTGCAACTCGCCTCACCCAGTGTGGTATGGATCTGCTATTTTTTAGACCTTATAGCTGAAACCTCCATCAGGAGATAGCCAGCTAATTAGCTACTAGCTTTTCAGTCATTGTTAGCCACTGCTAGCGGTTTTTACCTTTTAGCTCGAACTTCAGCCGCTTTAGCCCGGATAGCCTGGATAATACATGCCAGTCTGCACAGCATGATATCAGCTCTGAGCATATCGGACTGATCCCCCCCCCCCCCCACTACATCACCAGAATTATCAAGGAACCTATCAGGTACAACCCCAAATCCGTAAACATGGGCACCGTCATAGATATCATCCTGACCAGCCTGCCCTCTAAATACACCTCTACTGTTTTCAACCAGGATCTCATCGATCACTGCCTCATTCCCTGCGTCCGTTATGGGTTCGCTGTCAAACGACCACCCCTCATCACTGTCAAGCACTCCCTAAAACACTTCTAATCGACCTGGCCCGGGTATCCTGGAAGGATATTGACCTCATCGCGTCAGTAGAGGATCCCTGGTTATTCTTTAAAAGTGCTTTCCTCACCATCTTAAATAAGCATGTCCCTTTCAAAAAATTTAGAACTAAGAACAGAAATAGACTCCAGCCACCCTAGTCATAGACTGTTCTCTCTGCTACCGCACGGCAAGCGATACCGGAGCGCCAAGTCTAGGTCCAAGAGGCTTCTAAACAGCTTCTACCGCCAAGCCATAAAACTCCTGAATATCTAATCAAATGGCTACCCAAGTATTTACATAGCCCCATCCCTCTTTTACACCGCTGCTAAGCTCTGTTGTTATCATCTATGCATAGTCACTTTAATAACTCTACATACATGTACATATTACCTCAATTGACTCTGTACCGGTACCCTCTGTATATAGTCAAGCTATTGTTATTTTACTGCTGCTCTTTAATTATTTGTTACTTTTGTTTCTTATTTTAATTTTTTTAACTGCATTGTT